>NW_024425563.1:72051405-72258550 GCF_017311325.1 Ursus maritimus | reverse complement strand
TACTAGAGTTACTTTGAGAAGAGGGATTGTTTTACTTACTATTCTAATACGTAGTGAAAATCCTGACACAAACGTATGTAAAATTTACATTGAGTAAAATTAGTAACTTTAATCAGGAGTTTTTAATGCAGTTTCCTTAAGCATCATTCCTGCTATAAGTAGGCTAAATCAAGCCAACTTTCCTTTATTTTCTACCCCATTTGTTACTCAGAGTTCCAAATAACATTTATTTCGCTCTCAATGTTTTACATAGCCCATGGGTCAAAGGAGAAATTACAAGCACAATGAGAAAATATATTGAACAAAATGCCAGTTAAAACATAAACTATTCAGCTTTGAAGGATGCATTTTAATTAATGCCTAGAAAAATATTTATAGCATTACATAGAAAACAAACTCTAAAATAATAATCTAAATTTCCACCTTAAAAATGATTAAAAAAATCAAACTCTAAGTTAGTAGAAGGAAGGGGTTAAGAATTTTTAAATGAACAGATATTAGTAAAATAAAAAAGGAAAATGAATTTGAAATATTATTTCAAAATATATTTTTTAAAATATTATTTCAAAATATATTTTTTGAAATATTATTTCAAAATATATTTTTTGAAATTTCAAAATATATTTTTTGAAATATCAAGAAACCTGATAAACTCCCAGTGTTCCAAAAAAGAGATCCTACAAACCCAGCATGATAAAGACATAATAAGAGGTCATTAAGAACAAATTCCTATGAATAAATTCAACAGCATAAGAAAAATGGGAAAGTATCAAACTGCCAACACTTAGAAATTATTCAGTGTTTTTATCTATTAAGTTAATTAAATTTGTAGGTTAGAACCTTGAACAAAGAGAAGTCCAGACCCATCTGGATCCAATGTTTAATGCTATAAAATAAAGAAGAAATATCTATTCTATGCATGCTCACCAAAAAAACAGGAGAGGAGGAACTATTTCCCAACTAATTTTATGAAGCTAATGTCACCATATAACAAAATTCAACAGACATGATTTAAATATATATATATTTAAATATATATTCATATATTCATATATATATTCATATATATATATATATGAAGTGATGGATGTGTTAATTTGATGGGGAGATTCTGTCACCATGTATATCAATTAATCATGTGTATATTCTAAATATCTTATTATATCAATTATACTTTAACAAAGCTGGAAAAATAAATTTTAAAACACAGTTCAATATCCTTTGTGAACATAAAATCAAAATTCTTAGCAAAATTTTAGCAAATTGAACCCAGCAATATATGAAAAAAAATATCCCATGGACAAGTGTACAGCTCAAAGATTTTTGACAAATATGCAATTCCAGGAATTCAAGGTTAGTTTAACAGTACAATTAGTGTAATTCAAAGTATCAATACACTTTTAAAAAACTTAAAATTATTTCAATATATACAGAAAATGTGTTACCAAAATAAAACAGCTTGGTGATGATAAACATCAAACACAAAACAATAATTTGTGGCAAACTAGCTACTATTATGTTTAATGTTGAAACACCAAATGTTTTCACCCAAGATCAAGGGAAAGCCAAGTCTATCTACTCTCAATACTTCTACTCAATATTGTTTTGGAGGCTCTAGCCAGTGGAATATTACAAGAGAAAATACACATGGCTTGTTGGTAGAAAGAAGCAGAAAAACTGTCTTTATCCCTAGATGACCCAATTCTAAAGAATGCATAAGAAGAAACAAAGTCAAGATAAAAACAATTCAGGAAAAATTGATAAATGATTTGAACAGAAACTTTACTAAAGACAATGATACATAAATTGCTTTTAAAAACACATGAAAAAAAGTGCTTGGCATATTAGTCATCAGGAAGATGCACACTGAAAGCCACAATGTTGTACTACTGGGCATCCATTAGCATGGTTAAAGACTCATTATATCAAGAGTTGAATATGCATAGTAACTGAAAATCTTATACATTTTGAGTAGGATTTTAAGTGATACAACCACTTGGGGAAACAATTTTTGTAATTTTCAAAAGCCTAAAGATACACTTATCATATGATTCATCAATCCTACTCCTAGGCATTTACTAAAGAGAAATAAAAGGCATACGTGCACATAAGAATTTATACATGATACTCATAAAACTCTAATTCACAATATTAAAAAAGTGGAAACAACCAAATGTCCACTAATACATGGATAAATAAATTTTGGTGATATTTATTTGTGGGATAAATAATTGGAATGGAGTAGTAAGAATAAATAAGAATGCAAAACTAACACATGTAACCACAAGGATCAATCTCAAAAAAAAAAAAAAACATGCTAAACACTAGACACCAGATACTAAAGAGTATATACTACAAAAATTCATTTATGAGGAATTCCAGAAAAGACAAAACTCATAATGTCAGAAAGCACATTAGTTTTCACCCTGGGTTCAGGGTGTGTCTGAAGAGGTATGGGGTTAAAGCAGATATGATAGTAAGAATTATGTGTAAAATTTAGTCAATATGTTCTATATTTCAAATGTGGGGATAATTTGCCAAAACTCATTGAACTGAGTATATGAGTATATTTTAATCAGTATATTTTCTTATTTGTAAATCATACTTCAATAAATTTTAAATTTATTTATTTTAAGATTTTATTTGGTTATTTGCCAGAGAGAGAGAAAGCACAAGCAGGGGAAGGGGCAGGCAGAGGGAGAAGGAGGCTTCCCACTGAGCAAGGAGCCTGATGCAGGACTCGATCCCAGGACCCTGGGATCATGACCTGAGCCGAAGGCAGATGCTTAACTGACTGAGCCACCCAGGTGTCCCATTAAGTTTAATATAGAATGAAATCTCACCATTTGCAATGACATGGATGGAGCTGGAGTATATTATGCTAAGCGAAATAAATCAGAGAAAGACACATAGTATATGATTTCACTGATATATGGAATTTAAAAAACAAAACAGATGAACATAGAAGGGGGGAAAAAAAGGCAAGCAAACCGTAAGAGACTTAACCATAGAGACCAAACTGAGGGTTGCTGGAAGAGGGTTGGGTGGGGAATGGGCTACATGGGTGATGGCTATTAAGAAGGGTACTTGTGATGGGCACTGGGTGTTATATGTAAGTGATGAATCACTAAATTGTATTCGTGAAACCAATATTACACTATTCGTTAACTAAATAAATAAATATTGAATATAGATTGGTTGCTGGCCAGAGGGGATAGATAGGAAAAGGTAAACCTGTGAGCAGAGGCACCTAGAGAGGAAAGCATATGGTGTATGGTATGGTATGGAGCCGTGCTGAGTGTCAGGACTAGAACAAAAGATAAACGAACAGGAATTGTTGCTGGACATATTGGAATGTTAAACAGAGTTAGAACAAGTGAGGTCATGAATATCAGAATAAACATCTCAAATATTTGTGAACAGATGATAGGGTATCAATTTATTCCCTTTGCCCTTCCGTTCCTTTTTTAGCCTTTGAAGTAACATTCTCAGACAAGTACACAGATAGGTCTCCAACAAACCATGAGAGGAAAAATGCCACGATTCCTCCTTAAATGGTAGGATCTCTTTGGCCTCTTGAGATGCATGAGCTTCCTTTCCATCAAGTCAAAATACTCATTTGTTTATATCATGTCCAAGTTCCTCACAATTACCATCAGCAGAGCGCTTAAATATATGTGTTCGAACAACCACATGGAAGCTTTATGGTACGTTTTAGGTATTTCTTAAAAAAAAATGCATTGAGTATAAATAAAATATTTTTCTCAAATATATTTTTAGGCATTGCCTATTATTTTAGTCATGGTTTTCAAAGTAATTGTCTTGATACTTAGATGGAAACATGAAGGCTTTGTCAACTATTTTCCCATCTCTCAAGGTTAATTTATATTTGATGAATCATAACAATTGGTCATATATCCCAAAATATTGCAAAGGCTAAAAGATGAAGATATTTTATAAGCCTATAAATCTGTTGAACTCAATATTAGGCAAGACAATGTTGTTCTCTCCAGATGGTTAATTTGCATGGCTTCCTTAACACTTGACTTTTCCACAAGCATTTGCTTATTGTAAAGACTGTTATAAGAAATATGTTACTCAAATTGTGAGAGAAAAAAAATACCCTGCAAAAATCTGGCTGCAAGATTTGTGTCTTGCTATTCGTGTTTCTAATATGAAGGAGAAAAGAGGTTTAAAGGATTTGGAGCTTTGAAAAGGCCATAGCTGCTTCTGCAGCCCCCAGTGAATTAGTCTTCTCCTGTATTAGCAAACTGTTAAAGTTTCAGATAGGGATGTTTTAATATAAAGTCTTAACAGAAAGGTAAAAAGTTAGGTAGAGTTTTCAATACTATTATTATTTCATGTTACTGTTTATCATAAAGCACCTTTCAAAGGTTTTATAAGAAAACATTTAAGTGACATGAAATCATAGCAATACGTTAACATATTGATATGATATAGAAATATTTACTGTATCAATATTGAACTATTATTTCTTTTTAATTTCCTATCAAGCAGAGATTCATAATCCTTGCCTTCAGTCTAGAAACTGCTACTGTTTCCTATTTGTGTTTGGCATTCCTAATAATTATTTTAGTGCATCTCAATCTCGTGTGCCCTTGTAAGCATAGAATTGGACTTTATAAAACAGCTCAGAAACATTGCCTGGGGCAGAGATAAAGAGCTATCAGGGCTTGGTCATTTCTGAAGTCTTGCTTCTACATTGCACTGAATTTGCCCCATGGTTCCATAGCTATCACCTAGGCAACTAAAGGGAAAAAAAAATCCGAGAAGGAACAGAATAAGAGACCAGACGTTAGGAAATTACAGAGATTCACAAGTAAAAGGCATTTGGGAAGGGGGAGATTCTCAACCGAAAATTCTGTAATTATTCAGACTGAAGTCAGAGAGGTAGAAATTGAGTTTGAATTCTACTTCTCCAACACAGTGTTGCTTAGAAGAGTCTCAATATCTCTCGCTCTTTTTTTTTTTAAATTTTAATTCCAGTGTAGTTAACATAGTATTGTATTAGTTCCAGGTATACAATATAGTGATTCAACAATTCCATACATTACTCAGTGCTCTAAAGCTAAGTGTACTCTTAATACCCTTCACCTACTTTACCCATCCTCTGACCCACCTACCTTCCGGTAGCCATCTGTTTGTTCTCTATAGTTACAAGTCTGTTTTTTTTTTTTTTAAATTGGTTTATTCATTTGTTTCTAAGATTACACATACAAGTGAAATCATGGTATTTGTCTTTCTCTGACTGGCTTGTTTTGCTTAGCATTATGCTGTCTAGATCCATCCATGTTGTTGCAAATGGCAATATTCCGTTCTTTTTTATGGCTGAATAATACTTCATTGGGTGTGTATAGATGGATAGATAGGTAGATAAATACACACACACACACCCACATATTTATCCATTCATCTATCAGTAGATACTTGAGCTACTTCCATAATTTGGCTATTGTAAATGATACTGCAATAAACAGAGGTGCATGTATCCCTTTGAAATACTATTTTCCTGTTCTTTGGGTAAATACCCACTAGAACAATTACTGGATCATCAGGTAGTTTTATTTTTAATTTTTTAAAAAGATTGTATTTATTTGTCAAGGAGAAAGAGAGCATGCACAAGCAGGGGGAGCAGCAGGCAGAGGGTGAAGCAGGCTCCTTGCCGAGCATGGAGCCTGGTGCGGGACTCCATCCACGACTCTGGGATCATGACCTGAGCTAAATGCAAATGCTGACCTGACTGAACCACCCAGGCATCCCATAGATTTATTTTTAATTTTTTGTGGAACCTCCATTCTGTCTTCCACAGTAGCTGCACCAGATTGCACTCCCATCAACAGTACACAACAGTTCACAAATGTTCCTTTTTCTCCACATTCTTACCAGCACTGGGCGTTTCCTGAGTTTCTCATTTTAGCCAATCTGATAGGTGTGAGGTCATACCTCATTGAGGTTTTGGTTTGCATTTCCCTGATGATGAGTGATGTTGAGCATCTTTTCATGTGTCTTTTGGCCATCTGGATGTCTTCTTTGGAGAAATGTCTGTTCATGTCTTCTGCCCATTTTTTAACTGGATTGTTTGGTTTTTGACTATTTGGGTGTTGAGTTTTCTAAATTCTTTATATATTTTAGAGACTAACTCCTTACCAGATGTATCATTTGAAAATATATTTTCTCCCACTCAGTAGGTTATCTTTTAGTTTTGTTGGTTGTTTCCTTTAATGTCCAGAATCTTTTTATTTTGATAAAGCCCAAATAGTTTATTTTTGCTTTCATTTCCCTTGTCTCAGGAGACGCACCTAGAAAAATGTTGGTATGGCTGAGATCAGAGAAATTAGTGCCTGTGCTCTTTTCTAGGAATTTTATGGTTTCAGGTTTCACATTTAGGTCCTTAATCCATTTAGAATTTATTTTTGTGTATGGTTTGAGAAAGTGGTCTAGTTTCATACTTTTTCATGTAGCTGTCCAGTTTTCCCAACACCATTTGTTGAAGGGATTGTCTTTTCCCCACTACGTATGCTTGCCTCTTTCTGGAAGATTAATTGACCATATAATTTTGGGTTTATTTCTGGGTTTTGCCTTCTCTTTTATTGATCTATGTGTCTATTTTTGTGCCATTGACATACTGTTTTGATTATATGTTTCTATGAATTTATTGATTTCTTCTTGGTTGTCTCGTTAGTTGGCATATAATTTTTCATAATCTTACATTCCTTTGTATTTTTGTGGTGCTGGTTGTTATTTTTCCTCTTTCATCTCTGATTATGTTTGATTCCTCTCTCTCTCACACACACTCTCATCTCTCTTTTTCTCTGTATGTTGGATCCTGGCTAGAGGTTATCTATTTTTTTTTTAATCTTTTCAAAGAACTATCTCATAGTTTCATTTATCTATTCTATTGGGTTTTTTTAGTTTCTATATTATTTCTGCTATAATCTTTATTATTTCTTTCCTTCTGCTGGTTTGGGGTTTGGTTTGTCTTTTTCTAAATCCTTTAGTCATAAGGTTAGGTTATTTGATACTATTCTTGCTTCTTGAGGTAGGCCTATATTGCTATAAACTTGCCTATTAAAACAGCTTTTGTTGCATCACAAACATTTTGGATTGTTGCATTTTCATTTTCATTTGTCTCCATGTAATTTTTTATTTCTTCTTTGACTTCTTGGTTGACCATTCATTGTTTAGTAGTATATTATTTAACTTCCACATATTTGTGCTTTTTCAAGATTTTTTCTTATGCTTGATTTCTCCTTGCATAGCATTCTGGTTAGAAAAGATGCACGATAAACAAAAACTCAAAATGGATGAAAGACCTATGTGTGAGACAGGAATCCATCAAAATTCTGCCGAGTAGAACACAGGCAGCAACCTCTTTGACCTCAGCAGCAGCAACTTCTTGCTAAACACGTCTCTGGAAGAAAGGGAAACAAAAGCAAAAATGAACTATTGGGACTTTATCAGGATAAAAAGTCTTTGCACAGCGAAGGAAACAATCATCAAAACTAAAAGGCAATCTACAAAATGGGAGAAGATATTTGCAATTGACATATCAGATAAAGGACTAGTATCCAAAATCTATAAAGAACTTATCAAACTTAACACCCAAAAAACAAAAAATCTAGTCAAGAAATGGGCAGGAGACATGAACAGACATTTCTCCAAAGAAGACATACAAATGTCCAACAAACACATGAAAAAAATGCTCCACATCACTTGGCATCAGGGAAATACAAATCAAAACCACAATGAGATACTACCTCACACCTGTCAGAATGGCAAAAATTAACAACTCAGGAAACAACAGATGTTGGTGAGGATGTGGAGAAAGGGGAGCCCTCTTATGCTATTGGTGGGAAAGCAAATTGGTGCAGCCACTCTGGAAAACAATATGGAGGCTCCTCAAAAAGTTAAAAATAGAGCTACCCCGTGACCCAGCAATCACACTTCTAGATAGTTATCCAAAGGATACAAAAATAGTGATTTAAAGGGGCACCTGCACCCCAATGTTCATAGCAGCAATGTCCACTATAACCAAAATATGGAAAGAGCCCATATGTCTATCAACAGATGAATGGATAAAGATGTGGTCCATATATTCAAATGGAATATTACTCAGCCATCAAAAAGAATGAAATCTTGCCACTTGCTGCAATGTGGATGGAACGAGAGAGTATCATGCTAAGCTAAATAAGTCAGTCAGAGACAGACAAATATCATATGATTTCACTCATATGTGGAATTTAAGAAACAAAGATGAACACAGGGGAAGGGAAGGAAAAATAAGATAAAAACAGAAAGGGAGGCAAAGTATAAGAGACTCTTATCTACAGGAAACAGACTGAGGGTTGTTGGAGGGGAGGTGGGGAGGTGAGGCAATTGAGTGATAGGCATTAAGGAAGGCACTTGAAATAATGAGCATTGGGTGTTGTATGCAACTGATGAATCACTAAATTTCACCCCTGAAACTAGTAATGTACTATACGTTAACTAAATTAAATTTAAATAACAATTTTTAAAAAGAAAAAAAAAGAATCAGAGAGGAAAGGGAAAACAAAGACAGACTTCAATATTGTTGAATTTTGGAGGTCTTGTTTTGTGGTCTAATATGTGATCTATTCTGGAGAATGTTCCATGTGCACCTGAAAAGAATGTGTAGTCTGTTGTTTAAGATGGAATGTTCTGAATATATCTGTTAAATCCATCTAGTCCAGTGTGTCATTCAAAGCCACTGTTTCCTTGTTGATTTTCGGTTTGGGTGATCTAACAATTGATGTAAGTGGGATGTTAGAGTTTCCTACTATTGTGTTACTATCCATTACTTCCTTTATGTTTGTTATTAACTATCTAATTATTTGGGTGCTCCCATATTGGGTGGATATATATTTATAATTTTTGTATCTTTGTGTTGGATTGTCCCCTTTATGGCCATATTATGTCTCTTGTTGTAGTCTTTGCTTTAAAATCTATTTTATCTGATGGAAGTATTGCTTCCCTGGCTTTGTTTTCACATCCCTTTGCATGATAAAGGTTTTTCCATCCCTTCACTTTCCCTCTGCATGTGTCTTTAGGTCTCAAATGTGTCTCTGGTAGGCAGTCTATAGGTAAGTCTTGCTTTTTTATACATTCTGTTGCTTTATGATTTCTGCTTGGAGCATTTAGTCCACTTATATTCAACTAACTCTCGATAGTTATGTATTTATTGCCATTTTGTTACTTGTTTTATGGTTGTTTTTGTAGTTCTTCTCTGATCCTTTCTTCCTTTGCTCTCTTTTATAGTTTGCTGGTTTCTTTAATGATATAATTGGATTTCTTTCTCTTTGTTTTTTGCATATCTGTTAATGGTTTTTGATTTATGTTTACCAATAGGTTTGTATATAAGAGCTTTTGCATATAGCAGTCTCTATTAAGTTGATGGTCACTTAAGTTTGAACCCATCCTTTACTCTTCTTCCCCCATGTTTTAGGTATATGGTGTGATACTTTATTATCCTTTTATTTTGTGAGGTCCTTGACTGATTTTTATAGGTGTACTTATTTTTACTGCTTTTGTGCTTCCTTCTTCCCTTACTCCTTCTTATGGTCTTTCCTTTCTTTTTTTTTTTTTTTTTTTAAATGATTTTTTATTATATTATGTTAGTCACCATACAGTACATCCCCGGTTTGGTCTTTCCTTTCTACTCACAAGTCTCCTTTACCTTTCATTGTAGGGCTGGTTTAGTGGTCATGAATTCTTTAATTTTTGTCTCTCTGTGACACTTTTTATCTCTCCTTCCATTCTGAATGATAGCCTTGCTGGATAGAGTATTCTTGGCTGCAGATTTTTCCCTTTCAGCACTTTGAATACATCCTTACAGTCTCTTGTTGAGTGCAAAATTTCTGCTGAAACATCCACTGATAGTCTTATGGAGTTTCCCTTGTATATAACTGTCTTCTTTCCTCTTGCTGCTTTTAAAGTTATATCTTTGTCACTACTTTTTGTCATTTTAATGATTATATATCTTGCTGTGGATTTCCTTGGGTTGATTTTGTTCAGGGATCTCAGTGCCTCCTGAATCTGGATTTTTGTTCCCTTCCCTAGATTAGGGAAGTTTTCAGCTATTATTTCTTCAAATAAATTTTCTGTCCCCTTTTCTTTCTCTTCTTCTGGGATCCCTAAAATGCAAATGTTATTGCAGTTGATGGTGACACAGTTCTCTAAGGCTGTTCTCATTCTGCATATTTTTTTTCTCTCACCTGCCCAGCCTGATTACTTTCTATTACTCAGTCCTCCAGATCACCGATTTGTTCTTCTGCTTCCTGTAGTCTTCTCTTTATTCTATCTACTGTATTTTAATTTTGTGTATTGTGCACTTCATCTCTGATAGATTTTATTTAATCTATTTGTTAAGGGTCTCACTGATGTCTTCCACACTTTTCTCAAGTGCAGTGAGTATCTTTATGATTATTACTTTAAATTCTGTATCAGGCATATTACTTAAATATTTCTCTGAGCTCTCTTGCTGTGGTTTTTGTCCTGTCTTCCATTCGGGACATATTCTTCTCAATTTGTCTGATTCTGTGTGTGTTTCTGTGTGTTAGGAAAGTCAGCTATGTCTCCTGCTCTTGAAAGTGATGGCCTTAGGAAGAAGAGGTACTGTCATGCCTTGCCATGTAGTGTCCTCTGCTCACCGGAACCTGGCACTTCTAGGAGGTCTCCTATGTGTGTTGTGTGTACCCTGCTATTGTAGCTGAGTGACTTTTTTCCTTCAGTCCAGTCATTTGCAAGGGCTCTCTTTGCCTGTTGTGGGCAGTGTCTGGTCCCTGTCATGTTAGCAAGCCATTCTTGGGCCGCCTTGAGCTTGAGATTAGTCAGGTATTTGCTAGCGATGCAGTGGCACCAAACTTCAGGGTGTTTTCCCTGTGTTGGTCCTTGAGAAGTTTTTTGCTGGTGGGCAGGGCCTGCGATCAGACCAACTTTCTGCCCCCAACCCATTGCTGGGGCCATAGCCTGACAGGTGTGTGTGGTTCTCTTCCCCTCTTCCCAGGGCAGGAGACACTGTTGGAATGGTACTGGAGGCTGTCAGAGCTGCTAGCACACTGCCAGGTTTGTGGCCCCCGTTTGAATGGGCTCCAGTCAAGAGTGTATTGGAAGGGACAGGGCGTACAGTGCTCACAAGTCTTGCACAGGCGAGAGGGGATGTGCTGCTACCAGGACCAGGTCAGTTGGGGTGGGGCAGTTTTAATAAGGTGCATGCAGTCTTCCAAAGGAGGGGGCCTACTGCTGCTGTTGCTGCAACCAAGGCCCCACAACGTGTGTGGGTTGGGAAATGTGGTGTTGGCAGGATTTGTGCTGGCCTCCTGGGGGAGGGACCTGAAGCTCCTATACTGGGGCAAACGTGACTGGAAAGGGTGGATCCACAGACGCCTGGTGGGGCAGGGCTTAGTGTAAGCAATTTAGGGAGTGAATGTCCGATTCTTGTCTAGCTGTTTCCCACAGGTAGCTGTGCGTTTAAGCTGGGGAGCAGAGGACAGAAATGACCCTTGCTAGCTCCTTTGTTCCTGGAGAAGTCTCCTAGCAATTTCTTTCTCTCCAGGACACACTCTGAGATTAGTAAATAACTCTCCCTCCTGTATCCCCCAAGTGTTTTTCAAACTGCTGCTTCTGTGCTCTATCCGCGGGCCTGTTTGTTGTGCTGTCTCTTTGAGGGTGGGGACTCAGGTCCTACTGCCTTCCAGTCTTTACCAGACCTGGGCCTACTGATTTTTGAAATTCCAGGCTTTAAGTCCCACTGGATGTAAGAACTCGAAAAATTTGACCCCTCTAGTGTTCAAAGCCAGCTGTCATGTGGATTCATCTTCCCCCTGCAGCTCTCTGGTCTGATATTCTGTTTCTCTACTTTCTCTGGGCTTACAGGCCTCTCCCTCCTGCTGATGGTCTATCCATTTAGTTCCTCACCATATATCACCCTTTTCACCCTCCTCAGTGTAGCCTCTTTGCTGCCTTTAGTTGTGGAGTTTGTTCTACCAGTTTTCTGGTCATTTTCTGGGTTACGTATACTGATGTCAGTGTTAAACTTAGTTGTATCCCTGGGACGAGGTGAGCTTAGAGTCCTCCTACTCCACCATCTTCCCAGCCTCCCTTTAGTTTCAATCTCTCTTGACCTCGGTATTTGTCAACCATGAAGTAATAAAAGCCTAACTACACAGAAGAGAGTTTTGTGGGGTTAAAGATGATTTTATGAGAGTACTTTGTAAAGTTTTAAACCAAATAAAATATTGCAGACTACTACATGAGAACAGCATCCCCAAAAAACACAGAATATTGGAAACTTAAATGTGAGTCCTAACTCGAACTCTAGCACGTGTTAACTATATGAGCTTGGCGTATTTTCTAAACGTCTCTGAGCCTCAGTTTTCTAATCACTAAATCAATGATGATAATCTCCATTTCACAGCGTAGCTGTAAGGATTATGTGATAATCTACTGAAGGCAGCATGCAGAGTGTCTGGTTTTACCCCTGCCGGTAATTCTAAATGTTGCACACCAGCCTCCTGGATGAAGTAGTTCCCACTTCTGTTGGTTCAAAATAAATACAAGCTCCTCAAACATAATTAAAGTGAAAATACAGTCAAAAGTTTTTCAACTTCCCTAACAATTATTTCCTCCAAGTTTTTGTTTTGTTTTATTTTGTTTTAGGTCAGAACAAATGCTTTCTCAATTATGAGTCTGGTGTTCTTCTTTACAATATTCTATAACACATGTTATTCAATTGTGATAAGGGACCAGAATGCAAATTTAATTCTGTATTCCCTTCACCTACTTTTTAAAAAATATTTTCTGGTCCCTGAGTCAATCATTTATTTTCCCATTTCCTTCTGTTTCCTTCTGTTTAATATGTTCAGGAATCTGATTTGTTTTTCCAGTTGTATAAAAATTATTTTCTATACAAACTAAAAAGCAATTAAGAAATCAGCAGAATACACTTTGAAAAATTCTGTTTCAGCTAACCAGTTATTCAGTAGATCCGTTAGTTGTAGAAGTTACTGTGTGCTAAGACTCTTAGGGAGTTCAAAGAAGGATCTACCTCAGTAAGCTTACAGTCTAATTATAGATTTTTAAACATACACCTACTCTGTTCTAGACAGTGTGTTAGGAACGCTGTATTTAATCCTCACAATAATCCTAACATATTCATCATTGTCATACAGATATGTAGCATGAGGTTTAGAGAAACTCCATGGTCATACGAGGTCAGGATTATAGTTGGTATTTGAATTGAAAATAGTACAGGACTTGGACTCCATACCGTGTTTGACTCTCCAGATTGATCGCATACCCTTTACTATTGTAATTGTGCATACTAATGCATGACTTACACTATGTTTTGAAAACAAAATGCCTTACTGATTTGATTTGCTAAAAAGAATTTTCAGGAATTTTGTCTATTTCATAAAGGTATTTTCTCTAGTTTTCTTTCTTGGTAATTTAGTCTGCTTTTGGTAAAACAGTGATGCTGGCCTCATAAAACAAGTCAGGGCATCTTTACTCTCTTCTATTATTTAGAAAATTGGTATTACTTATTCTTTAAATATTTTGTATTCACAGTTGAAGCCGCCTGAATCTGGAGTCTTTGTTGTAGGAAGGTTTTTAACTGTGACTTTAATTTTTGAATAGATAGAGGGAAGTTCTGGTTGTGTTTCTTTGTTTACTTGAATGAATTTTGTGTCATTCAGGGAATTGACCCAAATTTATCGGTGAAAAATTGTTTCTGATACTACTTCCTTATCCTTTTTATGTCTGTAGAAGCTGAGGTGATATTTTCTAATACTGGTAATTATTTTCTTCTGTCTTTCTGCCTGTCTCTTTCATACACACATATTTGGATAGTGTGAATACTATTTTCAATCTTCCTGATATTTTCCAAGTACTAATATTTATTTCATTGATTTTGTCTGTTCCTTTGTTCTATAAATCTCTAATTTCAGCTGTTAATACTATTTCCGTTCTGCTAATTTAGCATTTAATTTCCTTTTATTTTTCTAATGTCCTCAAATGGAAGTTTCCTCAAATAAAAATTCAAGTGATTTAAGCCCTTTATTTTAATATAAGCCATTAAAGCTATTAATTTCCTTCTAAGGATTCCTTTAGCTTAATCAAAATAATTTTACGTGTGTGTTTTATTTTCACTTATTCAAAAGTATTTTTCTGTTTTCCCTTGTCATTTCTTCTTTGTTTCATAGGTTATTTAAAACGTGTTGTTTAGGGGTGCCTGGCTGGGTCAGTCATGCGTCTGCCTCTGGCTAAGGTCATGACCCCAGGGTCCTGGGATGGAGCCCCCAGATGGGATCCCTGTTCAGTGGGGAGTCCGCTTCGCCCTCTCCCTCTACACCTCCCTCTCCCCCTGCTCTCACCTATTCTCTCTCTCTCAAATAAATAAAATCTTAAAAAAATAAACAAAAAAATTGTGTTGTTTAATTTGCACATATCTGGGTATTTTCCAGATTGCCATTACTGATTTCTAGTTTAATTCCGTTATAGTCAGAGAACATACATTGCATCATATCTGATCACATAACTTTTAGATGTACTTTATGTCTAAGAATATAATCTATTATAGTAGCTATTTCATATGTATTTATAAAGAATTGCCTTTGTTGATATTTGATATAATTATCTATATCATTTAGTTATGTTGTTTTGGAAGTTGTTCAAGTATCCCATATCCTCAAAGATTTCTGCCTGTTACATCAGTTATTAAGACAAAAGTGTTAAATTCTCCAGTTATATCTGTAGGTGTATCTATTTCCACTTTCTGCTTACCACTTTTGCTTCATAGGTTTGAAGCTCTCTTATTAGGTGCACGTATATTTGGGACATTTATTTTTAAATCATCGATTGTTTTATGTCATGTATTGTTCAATCTTTTACTTTATCTGATGTTAACATAGTCACTCGAGCTTTCTTATCATTAATGTTTGCATGGTACATAGTTTCCATCACTTCACAACAATTTTACCTGTTTTTTTTTTTTTCTCTTCAAAGTAAGTTTCTTGTAGACAGCATATACTTAGGTAGCATATTTTGCTAAGTCTAGTAATTCTTGCTTCTGAATTAGTGTTTAACTAGCTTATGTGTAATTAAAAAATTGATATTGCTAAAATAAAATCTGTCCCATATTTCTTTTTCTGTCTTTTTTTGTTTTCTTAATCTATTTTATTTCCTATTGGCTTTTAAAGTGCTCCTCTTTGTTTTATTTTTAATAGTTGCTATAGATGTTTAAAAATTCACTTTTAGCTTATCACAATGCAACTTCAGATATTATACCCATTCACAGAGGTTAAATAAACCTGATAATACTTTGATTTTTATCTTCCCACTCATTCCTGGTGTTCTTATAATGCATTGTACTTATGTATATGCTACCAACCCTACAGTGAATATTTGGTATTCAAATTGCTATATTGTTTTAAACAATCACCTTTCACACCATTTAATTATAGGAATCATTGTATTTCAAATATACTCATGTTTTTCTATTTCTCCAACTCATTTCTGTTTGTGTGTGTGCGTGTATTCAGATTTCTATCTGGTGTCCTGCTACTGCCTGGAGAACTTTCTTTAAAATATAATTCAGGTATCCGGGCAATTGTCTCGGAAGTTGTTAATCTGAAACTATATTAATTTCTTCTCACTTTTGAAAGATTATTTTCTCTTGGTATATAATCTGGATTGATTGGTTTTTTATTTGTTTTTCCCATTTTTAAAGACATCATGCCATTGTCTTCTGGCTAGCATTATGTCTCACAAGACTTCTGTTTATATTCTTATCTTTGTTTTTGATTCACAGTACACATTCAAGATTTTATTTTCTGTTTTCAGCATTTTGACTGTTATATGCGTAGGTATGATTGCCTTCATGTTTATCCTTTTTTTTTTTTTTTTTTGGATTTTATTGAGCCTCTTTTATTTTTGACTTAATGCCTTTCATTGATTTTGGAAACTGCTGGGCTCTTAGTTCTAAAAATAGTGGTTCTGTCTGTCCTGTTCTTATTCTCTTTACTTTCTCATATCAATAATATCCCACTGGTTTTGAATGCTCTATTCAGTTGTCTTTTTTTTTTTCTTTGTGTCTTTCAATTTGGATAATTTCTATTAAACTTCTTTTAAAGACACTGAAACATGTCCATTTTTACTTATGAACCTATAAGTGGAATATTTCATTTTAATAACCTTTTTATTTTTTAAGTTTCTTGTGTTTCTCTATAGTTTCTATTTCTCTGATGAAATTCTCCATCTGTTTTTGCATGTTGTCCTTTTTTTTTTTACTCTACCTTTTAATATATTAATCACAGTTTTTTTTTAAAAAGTTTCTGAAGTTTTGGGGCTGCCTGGATGGCTCAGTCAGTTAAGCAACCAACTCTCGACTTTGGCTCAGGTCATGATCTCAGGGTCATGAGACTGAGCACCGCATTGGGCTCTGCACTGAGTGTGGAGCCTGCTTAAGATTCTCTCTCTCCCTTTCTCTCTGCCCCTCCCCTGCTCTCTAACTAACTAACTAAATAAATTTTCTGGTGTTTTGATTATCTGGGCTGTTTCTGGGTATGGTTTCGTGGATTGGTTTATCTCTTGATAATGGGTCCTTTTTTCCCTCCCTGACATTTTATGCCTCAAATTTTGGAATAAAATCTAGAAATTGTAATTAAAAGTAGAGGCTGATTTAAATAATATTTACACACAAAAATAGGCCCACCTCTTCTTCTTTAGGCTATTTGTATGGAGGGTTTAATTAATCCAGTCACTGGTTGGTCTGGCTTTAGGTTTTCTTCTTGTTATAATTTCCTTTAGCATAATGCATTTCACATTTCTCCAACAGTGGACTGTTTCTATTTTGTGATTAGTTTGAGTTTTGGGATATGGGAATGTTTTGCCTTTCTGTTCCTGCTCACACCTCCATTTTCAATGGACTCAGCATATCTGAACTTAGAGTCTTAATGCTCTTAGAAAGAGTCTTAATGCTCTCCTTTTTTCTGTTGAAGTACAGTTAACCTATAGCATTATATGAGTTGCAGGAATATAATGTAATGATTCAATAATTCTACATATTATTCAGCGCTTATCACAATAACTGTAATTACCATCTGTCACCAAACAATATTATTTCAATCTTACTGACCATATTCCCTATACTTTATTTTGCATCTCTGTGACATTTAATTTCTAACAAGTTTGTACCTCTTAATCCCTTTAATCTAGCTCACCCATCTTCCCACCCACCACCCCTCTGGCAACCACCAGTTTCTTCTCTGTATTTAATCGTAGGTATTTTATTCTTTTTGGTGAAATTATAAGTGGAATTGCTTTCTTAATTTCTCTTTCTGCTGTTTCATTATTCGTGTATGGAAACGTAACAGATTTCTGTGCATTAATTTTGTATCCTACAACTTTAGTGAATTCATTTATCAGTTCTAATAGGTTTTTTTGGTAGAATCTTTAGGGTTTTCTGTATATAGTTCTATGTCATCTGCAAATAGTGACAGTTTTATTCTTCCCTACCAATCTGAATGTCTTTTAGTTCTTTTCTTTGGCTAGTCGGTATAGTTAGAACTTCCAGTACTATGTTGAATAAAAGTGTTGACTATAAAATTTTTGTCGTGTTCCTGAACTTCGAGGAAAACTCTCAATTTTTTTACCATTGAGTATATTGGCTGTGGATTTTTCATATATGGCTCTTATGTTGAAGTATGTTCTTTCTAAACCTACTTTGTTGAGCATTTTTAACATGAATGGTTGTTGTACTTTGTTAAATGTTTGTTCTATATCTATTGAGATGATCATACAGTTTTTATTCTTTCTCTTATTGACATAATCACATTGATTTACAAATAATGAACCACTTTTGTATTCCTGAAATAAATCTTACTTGATCTTAGCAAATGATTTTTTAAATGTTGTTTAATTTGATTTGCTAATATTTTGTTGAGGATTTTTGCATCTCTGTTAATCAGAGACACTGGCCTGTAGTTTTATTTATTTTTGTAGTGTCTTTGAACTCAGGATATTGTCTTGAAGAATGAATTTGAATATTTTTCTCCCTCTTCTATTTCTTTTGGAATAGTTTGAAAAGAATAAGTATTAACTTTTCTTAAAGTGTTTGGTAGAATTTACCTGTGCAGCCATCTAGTCTAGACATTTCTTTGTTAGGAGATGATGATGACAATGATGATGATTACAGATTCAATTTCATTACAAGTAATCAGTTGGTCCAGATTGTCTATTTTTTCCTAATTCACTTTTGAAAGGTTGTATGTTTCTAAGGATTTATTCATTTCTTCTAGGTTGTCCAACTGGTTGGCATATTATTTTTCACAATATTCCTTTATAATCCTTTTGTATAGCCATAGAGGCAGGTGATATTTCTCATCCTTCATTTCTTATTTTATTTATTTGAGTCCTCTTTCTTTTTCCTCTTGATGAGTCTGGCTGAAGTTTTATCAATTTTCTTTCTCTTTTTAAAGAACCAGATACTGGTTTCATTGGTCTTTTGTTTTTATTTTTTATTCTTTTTTTAGAAAGAGAGACAGCATGAGCTGGGGGAGGAACAGACAGAGAGGGAGAAAATCTCAGGCAAATGCAGTGCTGAGCCTGGAGCACGACACGGGGCTTGATCTCATGACACAGATCATGATGTGAGCCCAAATGGAGAGTCAGATGCTTAACTGACTGAGCCACTCAGGCACCCCTCATTGATCTTTTCTATTAAGTTTTTAGTCTGTATTCCTTTTTTTTTTTTTTTAAACTCTAATCTTTATTATTTTCTTTCTTCTCGTAGCTTTGGGCTTTCTTTCTTCTTTAGCTCTTATAAGGGGTAAGTTTAGGTTGCTTATTTGAGATTTGCTTATATTTTGAGGTAGGCCTGTTCACTCTTAGAACTCCTTTTACCACATTCCAAAGATTTCAGACCACTGTATTTCCATTTTCATTTATTCCATGTATTTTTTAATTTCCTCTTTGATTTTTCAATTGACCTCCTTGTTGTTTAGTAGCATGTTGCATAGCCTTTATGTGTTCTTTCCATATTTTTTTCTTGTAATTGATATCTAGTTTTATCATATTGTCAGAAAAGAAGCTTCATATGATTTCAATCTTCTTGAATTTTGTTTTGTGGCCTCTGTACCCTGGAGAAGTTTCCATGTGTACTTCAAAGAACGTATTGTATTCTGCTGTTTTGGAATAGAAAGTTCTGTATCTATCTGTTAGGTCCAGGTAGTCTAATGTGTCACTCTGTGTGATCTATGCATCGGTGTAGGTGGGGTGTTAAAGTCCCCTACTATAATTGTATTGTCACCAATTTTCTACCTTTATTTCTGTTAATATTCACTTTATGTATTTAAGTGTTCCCATGTTGAGTGCATAGATATTTACAATTGTTATAGTCTCTTTTTGGATTGTTCCCTTTATCATTATGTAGTGGCTTTCTTTGCCTCTTGCTACAGTCTTGCAGGGTAAATATTTTCCCATCCATTTACTTTCAATTGCATATGTCTTTGCGTTTGAGGTGAGTCCCTGGTAGATAGCGTATAGATGGGTCCTGTTTTTTAATCCCTTCAGTCATCGTATTTTTTTTTATTGAAGCTTTAGTCCGTTTATGTTGAAAGTAATTATTGAGAGGTATGTACCAATTGCCATTTTGTTAATTATTTCCTGGTTATTTTGTAGTTCTTCTTTGTTCCTTTCTTTTCTTACTCTTTCCTTGTGGCTTGATGGCTTTCTTTAATGTTATGCTTGGATTCCTTTCTCTCCTGTATCTATTACAGATTTTTGATTTGTGGTTACCATTAGGTTCATACATAATATCTTCTGTGTATTGCAGTCTAAATTAAGTTGATGGTTGCTGAAGTTTAACTACATTCTAAAAGCACTAAATTTTACTCTCACCCTACATTTTATGTATATGATGTCCTAGTCTACATCCTTTTATTTTGTGTACCCTTGGCTGATATTTATGGATAAAATTAATTTTACTGCTTTAGTGTATTAACCTCCATACTGGTTTTGTAAGTGATTAATCTACTAACTTTACTATAGTTTACACTTAACAGTGAAATTTTTTTTTTCTTTCATTATTTTCTCACTTGTAGCTATGGCTTTTTCACTCAAATAGTGTCCTTTAACATTTCTTGTAAGGGTGGGTTAATGGTGATGAACTTTTTAAATTTGTTTTGTCTCGGAAACTCTTTATTTCTCCTATTCTGAATGATAGCCTTGCTAGGTAGAGTACTGTTGGTTGCAGGCTTTTTTGTTTTTTGTTTTGTTTCCCTTTCAACACTTTGGATATATCATGCCACTCTCTTCTGGCCTATAAATTCTCTGCTGAAAAATGAGCTCATAACCTTATCAAGATTTCTTCTATGCAGATTGTTTTCTCTAACTAACACTCTATGTTTTTCACTGGTTTTTGCCATTTTAATTCTGTGTCTTGGTGTGGCCCTCCATGGGTTAATCTTGTTTGGGGCTCTCTGTGAGACCTAGATCTGAATGTCCATTTCATCCCCCAAATTAGGAAAGTTTTCACCTATTATTTCAAATATGTTTTCTGCCTCCTTCTCTCACTCTTCTTTTTTTTCGGATTTCTGTACTGCAGATGTTACGATTGATTGTATCACTGAGTTACCTTAACGTCGTCTGATTTTTTATTCTCTGTTCTGTCCCTTCCCATTACCTTGTCTTCCAGATCACTGATGTTCTGCATTGTCAAATCTGCTGCTGATTCCCTCTAATGTATTTTTTATTTCACTTACTGAGTTCTTCAGTTCTGTGTACTTTTTAATATTTTCTGTTTGTTGAAGGTCTCAGTGAGATCATCTACTCTTTTCTGACGTTCAGTGAGTATCTTTATGAACACTACTTTGAATTCTTTATCAAGCATAATGTTGATCTCTGTTTCATTTAGGTCTTTTGCTGTGATTTTTTTTCTTGGTTTTTTTATTTGGGACATATTCCTGTGTTTCATCGTTTTGTCTCTCTGTATTTGTTTCTGTGTATTAAAAATCAACTACATCTCCTGGTCTAAAATTAGTGGCCTTCTGAAGAAAAGGTCCTGTGGCACCCCGTGGTGCAAGGCCTTCTGGACACTAGAGCCAGGTGCTCCACAGGTGTCTCCTGTGTGGCCTGCCTACTAGTGTGGCAAAACTGCATTTATTTTCAGTCCAGTAAGCTGCAGTTTACCCGCTGTGGTTGCACTGGTTAGAGTTTGGTTCCTGCACTGTTAAAAGTCCTGTCTGAGGCTGCCAGAGGCTTGTAGGTAGGTAATATCAGCAGTCTGCTGGCTGTGTGCACTCAGTATACCTGCCATAGGAGCATGTGCCTCAAATGGCTGTGTACTTTCCCTGTAAATCTCCCTCAGACACTTTCAACAGTGGACAGGGTTGAGAATCAGACCAGATAACTGCATTCAGTCTGTTTTCTAGGGCTGCAGGCTTATTGAATGGAAGGGTACTCTCCCCAAATGGCCCGCTAGGAAACTAGGCTTCTGAGACGGCTGGTGCACTGGCGGGTGTGGTCATTTTCCCCTCTCCTCTGGGCAGGAGTCACTTTGGAGTGGTACTGGTCCCAGCCTGGGCTGCTTTCTGGGTGCGTCAAGGCAGGAGCTGCTTTGGAGGATACACGCTGAGGCAGGCAGGCTGGATGAGGGAGATCCACAGGGGACCACAGGGGCAGGGCACTCAGTACTAGCAGTAAGTGGAGAGTGTGAGAGCGTTCCTGCTGGTTCACTCAAGTCTCCCACTATCTAGGCGGAGGGGAGTGAAAAAGAAATGTTGCCTGTCAGTACTTTTGTTCTCGGTGGAGTCTTCTGAAGTCCCTGCCCCTCTAAAGTATTTTCTGAGATTAGTAAATAACTCCTTCACATGTAACTCAAGTGCTTTTAAAACTGCTGCTTCTATCCTGTGTCTCAGCTGAGTTACTATGCTGCCTCTTTAAGGGTGGGAACTCAGTTTCCTATTGCCCTCCAGCTTCCCTGGAGCTAAGCCTGCTGATTTTTAAAGTACCCAGAGTTAATCTCCACTGATTTTAAAAGCTCATGAATTTAAGACCCACTGGTTTTCAAAATCTAATGTCGGGCTGAGTGGTCATCCCAGTGCAGTGATCCTCTGGCTTCTCCATGCTTGTGGTGTCCCATTTGTGATTAGTCTCACCAGGAGTTTCGTTCCCAACTAGGTGTCTGCCTCTCCTACCCTTTTTAATGTGGCTTCCTCCCTATGATTAACTATTGAAGGTCTGTTCTTCTGGTCTTCAGCTGTTTTCGGGGTTAGTGGTAAAAATGTGGCTGTTACCTTGGTGTGTTCATGGGATGAGTGAGCTCAGGAACTTGCCATCTTGTCATCTTTCTGACCCTCTCTAGAGAGACTAGGAGGAGGAAAGAGAAGAAAGAAGGTTTTTTTGTTACTCCCTCTGCAATAACCTTTTTTTTTTTCTACCTCATATGAGCAAAAGATTCAGGGTACCAAATAAGTTAGCATATCACCCAAGCACTATGTGCATGTCTGTGTCACTCTGCCACTTCATTCTCTTTTCTGTCCATAATCTTTCCGGCGAGGCCTTCTAAAAAACTGTCAAATAGATGCTAACTCCTATTGTGTCTGGAACTCCCAGTGATTTCCAATTGTCAGGCAGGCTTACACTTGACATTTAAGAATTTATTAAACTTTTACTGTTTTTTCTTCCCCCGCTTGCTTTTATATATGTTACTTCTTCCTTCTGTTTAATAGAGACACGATTTATATGCTCTCTCTCTCTCTCTCTCCATCTCCTCATGAGGTCTTATTTTCTT
Organism: Ursus maritimus; assembly: GCF_017311325.1. NCBI lineage: Eukaryota > Metazoa > Chordata > Mammalia > Carnivora > Ursidae > Ursus > Ursus maritimus. Next base: position 72,235,722 of record NW_024425563.1, on the reverse strand, counting down.
TGAAATTTAGTTCAACTTATTGTTTGGTGTTAGTAGCTTGCTAATGAGCTTTAAAAGTATTTGCATAGGTTACAGATTTTATATTTAGTGGTGTGGAACCTTTTACAGCATTCTACATCCTAACTAAAATTGGAACTTTGAACACAAGTACATTTAGAATACAGTTTTTTACTATTTATCCTAACACCCAAAATTAAAAAGTTTATTTAAACAAATATTGAATTCCAGTTAGTTTGTGTGTGTATTCTCTCTCCCTCTTCCTCCCTCCTTTGCTCCCTCCAGTGGAATAATAACTCATAAATGTAGAAGAAATGATGCAGTTAGAAAATCACATTTTGGCAATCAACACACTAATTTATTCAGAAAATGATCCTAAATTAATGCTAAAACTAACAGTAAAAGTTTGATGAGGAACAAGATACAGTCTGAAAATATCTCCCCAAGAAATGCTTATAAATTAAAAAAGCAGAAATAGAAACAGCTGGCAAACACCACCTCAACCCTGTGATTAAATTTGTCATAAACAGGATTAAGACAAGATATGTGCCTCCTGACAAGATGCACTGAAAAGGACACAACACTACTTCTGTGATAATTTTGCCAAATATGAATCACCTGATTCTGATCATAAGGAACAGTAAACAAATCCAATTTTTGGACATTCTACCAAAATAACTGCCTCTTCAAAACTGTCAAAGATGTGAAAGACAAAAACAAAAAAACTCACAAGGAAACAAAAAAACAAAACAAAACTTGAACTGTTCTGTGGTAAACGAGTCTAAAGGGGCATGAAAATAAGTGAATCACAGACCCTGAACCACAGTAACTTTTCTCTTTTTTTGCTCTCTTTAGATGTTACTGGGATAGTTTGGTTTAATATCAATAATGTCTGTAGTTTAGGTGGTATTATATCAGTGATAATTTCCTGATTTTGATCATGGCAAAAGAGAATAACATTTTTTTCTTATGAAATATATAATAACTTATTAGGATAATGAAATGTCCCATCTGCAACTTATTCTCCAATAGTTCACAGAAAAATATTCAATTATACATGGAAAGATAAATAAAATATAGGGAAAATATTAACAGATGTGTAATGTAGTTCAAGGTCATACACAATTTCGTAGACTTTTCTAGAAACTTCTCTGTAAGTTTGAAATTACTTTGGAAAGATGTAGATTTCTAATAATTAATAGTAGAGCTCATTAAGAAATTATGCTTTCTTTTGTTTTCCTTTTGTCTTCCCACCCTCTTCCCCAACTTTCTTGAGATAAAACTGATACATAACATTTTGTAAATTTAAGGCATACAAAGTCTTGATTTAATACATTTCTATTTTGTAAAATGATTACCAGCATAGCATTAACTAACACTTCCATTCCATCATAAAGTTATCATTTCTTTTTGCAGTGAAGACATTTAAGATCACACTTACTTTTTTTTCCATTTAAAATTATTTCATCCATTTAAAACTTTTTAAAAATTTTTATGTAAATCCCATTAACATACAGTGCCTATTAGTTTCATGTGTACAATATAGTCATTCCACAGTCCATAAAACACCAGGTGCTCCTCCTAATAAGTGCACTCTTAATCCCCATCACCTATTTAACCCATCCCCCTACCTGCCTCCCTCTGGTAACCATAATTTGTTCTCTGTATTAAGAATCTGTTTCTTGCTTTGCCTCTCTTCTTTCCCCTATGATCATTTATTTTGTTTCTTAAATTCCACCTTTGAGTGAATTCATATGGTATGTCTTTCTCTGGCTTATTTCACTTAGGATAATACTCGATAGTTCCATTCACATTGTTGCAAATGGCAGGATTTCATTTTTTTTTATGGCTGAGTGATATTCCATTGTATATATATACATCTTCTTTATCCATTCGTCATTTCATGGACATCGAGGCTTTTTCCATAATTTGGCAATTGTTGATAATACTGCTATAAACATCGGGGTGCATGTATCCCTTTAAATTAGTGTTTTTGTAATCTTACGTAGTAGTGCAATTGCTGGATTATAGGGCAGTTCTCTTTTTAACTTTTTGAGGAACGTCCATACCATTTTCCAGAGTGACTCACCAGTTTGCATTCCCACCAAAAGTGTAAGAGTGTTCCCCTTTCTCTGCATCTTTGCCAACACCTGTTTCTTGTGTTAATGTTAGCCTTCTGACTGTGTGAGGGGATATCTCATTGTAGTTTTGATTCGCATTTCCCTGAAGATGAGTGATGTTGAGAATCTTTTCATGTATAAGGTCCTACTCTCTTAGCAGTATTCAAGTATATAATGCAGTACTATTAACTGTTATTACTGTGCTAAACATCAGATCCCCAGAAGTTATTCATCATATAGCTGGATATTTGTACCCTTTGACTGACCTCAGTCCCTGGCAACCATCATTCTAGTCTTTTTTTCTGTAAGTTTGGCTTTTTTTAGATTCAATATGTAAGTGATACCATGCAGTATTCGTCTTTTTCTCTCTGGCTTATTTCACTTCCACTTAGTATGATTACTCAAAGTCCATCCATTTTGCCACAAGCAGCAGGATTTCCTTCTTCCTCGTGGCTGAAAAATATTCCATTGTGTATGCGTATATGTGTGTATGTATGTACATATATGAATACATAAATAAGATGTGATATATACATTGACAGACACAGGTTTTCATATCTTGGTTATTGTAAATAATACTGCAATGAACATGGCGTGCAGAGATTTCTCTGAGATACTGATTTTGTTTCCTTTGTATATATACCTGGAAGTGAAACTGCTGGACCCTATGGTAGTTCTATTTTCATTTTTTGAGGAACTCCATACTGTCTTCCAAAGAGGCTATACCAATTTTCATTCCCACCATCAGTGCAAAGGGGTTCACTTTTCTTCATACCGTCACCAACATTTGTTATCTCTAGTTGTTTTGATAAGTCATTCTAACAGGTTTGAGGTGATAGCTCATGGTGGTTTTGATTAGACTTCCCTGATGATTAGTGATGTTAAGCATCTTTTCATGTAGCTGTTGGCCATTTGCATATTTTCTTAAGAAAAATGTTTAGTTCCTCTCCCCATTTTTTAACAGGTTACTAGATTTCTTTGCTATCAAAGTTCTTTATATTTTGAATATTAACCTCTTATCAAATAACATGATTCGTCAATATATGTTTCCATTCCACAAGTTACCTTTCCATTTTGTGGATTATTTCTTTTGCAGTGCAGAAGCTTTTTAGTTTGATGTAGTCTTATTTATTTTGCTTTTGGTGCTTATGCTTTTGGTGTCATATTCAGTTAATTGCTACTGAGACCCATGTCAAGGAACATTTTCCCTATATTTTCTTCTAGGAGTTTTATGGTTTCAGGACTTAAGTCTTTCATTCATTTTGAATTCATTATTGTGAGCTGTGTAAGACAGAGATCCAATGTCATTCTTTGGCATGTGGTTAGCCAGTTTTCTCAACACCATTTGTTGAAGAGACTATCCTTTCCCAATTAAGGGTTCTTAGCTGCCTTGTCAAATATTAGTTGACATTATAGGTGGGGGTTTATTTCTGGGCTCCTAGTTCTGTTTCATTAAATTATGTGTCTATTTTATGTCAATACCATACTATTTTGATTACTAAGGCTTTGCGGCATAGTTTGGAATCAGGAAGCATGGTGTCTTTGGCTTTGTTCTTCTTTCTCAGCATTGCTTTGACTGGGGGGGGGTCATTTCTAGCTACATACAAATATAAAGATTTTTAATCCTGTGAAAAATGCCACTGGAATCTTGATAAGGATTGCACTGAATCCATAGATGGATGGCTTTGTGTTGTATGGACATTTTAACAATATTCTTCCAAATTATGATTAAAGGATATCTTTCTATTTGTGTATTTTTTCATTTCTTTCATCAAAGTCTTGTCATTTTCATTGTACAGTTCACTTTTTTGGTTAAATTTATTTCTAGGTATTTTATTGATGTTTGATATTATAGTGAATGAAGGATTTTCTTTTTCAGTTGTATTGTTCTTATACAGAAATACAACTGATTTCTGTATGTTAATTTCATATCCTACAACTTGGCTAAATTTATGGATTAGTTCCAACAGATTTTTGGTGGCTTCTTTAGAATTTTCTTTATACAGATCATATAATATAAAAACTATCACTTTCCTATTTGGATGTCTTTTCTTTCTTACCTGATGGCTCTGTCTAGGACTTTCAGTGATATGTTGAATAGGAGCGGCAAGAGTAGGCATCCTTGTTATTTTTCTGATCCTAGAGGAAAAACTTTTAGCCTTTTGCCACTGAATATCATGTTGGCTGTGGGTTTATCATAAATGGTTTCTATTTTGATGAGGTATATTTCTTCTATATCCAATTTATTGAGTGTTTTTATCATGAAAGGATATATTTTATCAAATGCTTTTTTATTGGTATGGTCATAGGATTTTTAGGTCTCTTCTATTAATGTGGTGTTATCATGTATAGATTTATGTGTGTTGAATTATCCTTGTATCCCAGGCACAAATCCTACTTGGTCATGGTAAATTAAATTTAATGGACTGCTGAATGTGATTTGCTAATAGTTTATTGAAAATTTTTTTCATTGATACTCATCAGTGATACATCTGTAATTCTTTTCCTTGTAGGATTTTTACCTGGTTTTGGTATCAGGGTAATGCTAGCCATGTAAATGAATTTGGCAATGTCTCTTGTTCTTCCATTTTTTGGAAAAACTTGAGAAGTGTTGACTAGATTATTCTCTAAAAGTTGGGTAGAATCTATCAGTGAGATAATCTTTTTGTGTTGGGAGGTTTTTGACTACTGATTCAATCTTACTAGTAATTGATCTATTCAGATTTTCTATGTCTTTATGATTCCATCTTGGTAGGTTATGTTTCTAGAATATCTTTTCTTCTAGGTTATCCACCTTGTTGGTATGTACATGTTCATAGCAATCTAACTCATGAGCCTTTGTATTTCAATATTATCAGTTGTAATGTCTCTCATTTCTGATTTTGAGTCCTCTTTTTTTAGTCTAAAGTTTTGTTACTTTTGTTGATTTTTTTTTTCTCAAAAAGTAGCTCTTAAAATTTTATCAGTTCCTTTTTTTCTGGACTCTATTTCATTTATTTCTGCTCTGAACTCTATTTCCTTCCTTCTACTAAGTTTGGGCTTAGCTTGTTCTTTATTTTCCAGTTCATTGAGGTATAAAGTGAGGTTGTTTAAGATCTTTCTGGTTTCTTAATGTTGGGGTTTATAAACTCCCCTATTAGAACTTCCTTTGCAGCATCCCATAAGTTTTGATATGCTATGCTTCCATTTCCATTTGACTAAAGGTATTTCTGGATTTCCCTTTTGATTTCTTGTTTGATCCGTTGATTATTTAGGAGTATGTTGTTTAATCTCCACACACTTGTAAATTATTCAGCTTTCCTCCTGTTATTGGTGTCTAGTTTCCTATCATTGTGGTCAGAAAAAAATATTTGGTATTATTTATGTCTAAAAAAGTGTTTTGTGACCTATCATGTCATCTATCCTATATAATGCCTGTGTACACTTGAGAATAATGTGTATGCTGCTACTATTGGATGGAATGTTCTATATTTGTTAGGTCCATTTGGACCAATAAATAGCTCAAGTCCAGAGCTTCTTTGTTGATTTTCTGGCTGTGTGATCTATCCATTGCTGAAAGTGGGTTATTGATGTCCCCTATTATTATCGTATTGTTATTTCTCCCTTCTCCCAGATCTGTTAGCATTTGCTTGATAAATTTAGGTCCTCCAATATTGGGTACTTATATATTTATAATTCTTATATGTTCTTCATGAATTGACTCCTTTTTCTCTTGTCACTGTTTTGAACTTAAAGTCTCTTTGTCTGGTAAAAGTATAGCTATGCCCACTTTGTTTAGTTTCCACTTTCATGGAGTATCTTCTTCCATTCCTTCACTTTTAACCTATATACATCCTGAAGCTGAAGTGAATCTTGTGGATGGTTGGGTCTTTTTTTTTTTTTTTTAATTCATCCAGCCACTCTGTATCTTTTGATTAGAAAATTCAATCCATTTACATTTAAAGTATTTGACATTTAAGATTTACTAAAGCCATCTCTTTAATTGTTTTCTGGGTGTTTTGTGGTTCTTCCTTGCCCTTGGTCCTCTGCTGCCTTTTTTTTTTTTTTTAAATAATATGGTGATTTTCCATAGTGTATGCTTTTATCTTTTCTTTATCTTTTGTGTATGTATTGTAGATTTTTCTATTTCCCAAGAGGTTTGCAGGAAAAAATCTTACATATGAATATAGTATATATATTTTATATATTAAACAATTATATATGTCTATTTTATGCAGATAACAATTAAATTTTTATTGCAAACAAAAATTCTTTTTTATATTTTGATGTCACCATTTACATAGTTTTTACTGTGTATCCATTAACAAATCATTTAAGCTATACCTATTTTTAATACTTTTGCACTTTAGCTTTTATTCTAGAGTTAAGTAGTTATTAGCACATCACCATATTGCAGTTAAGGTATTCTGAATCTGCCTGTATGATTACCAGTGTAGCATATTTCCATATGTTTGCATGATACTAACTGGTGATCTTCAGCTTCAGCTTGAAGAACTTCTTTTAACATTTATTTTAGGGCAGGTTAGTAGTGATGGATTCCCTTAGTTTTTGTTTATAGGTAAAGTCTTTATTTCTTTTTTTAATTCTGAAGGACAACTTTGGTGAAATATTTTTGATTGGCAATTTCTTTAGCTCTTTGAGTACATAATGTCATTTTTTCCCCTGGACTCTACTGAGAAATCTGCTGATTACCTCATTGGGGTTCCTTTCTATGAGACTTTTATTTTCTCTTGCTACTTTTAAAATGTTCTGTTTTTAGTTTCATACAGTTTTGTTTTGTTTTTTGTTTTTATTGTGTGTCTTTGAGAAGGTTTTGGATTCAAATTTTAAGGTGGCGTATTAGCTTCCTGAAGTTAGGTGTCCAAAAATCTCCCTAGATTTGAGAAGTTCTCAGCCATTATTTCTTTAAATAAGCTTTCTCCCTTTCTCTATTCTCTTTCTGTGACTCCGATAATGCAAATATTTCTTTTGATGATTCTTCTGTTCATTCAAGGCTGCTATTACACTCTGTATTGAATTCTTCAGTTCAGTCATTATATTCTTCAGCTCCAAGATTTGTTAGGGTCTTTTTTTCTGTTTCCTTTCTCTTCATTGAACTTCTATTTTATGCTTGTGTTTCTGATATTAAATTGCTTGAGTTCTTTTGTAACAGCCTGAGCACCTGTATAACAATTACTTTAAATTTTGTGATTTCCATTTCTTTGGGGTCAGTTACTACAGGTTTACTGTATTCCTTTGGACTATGTGTTTCCCTGATTTTTTTGTGGTTCCTGCAGCCTTGTGTAGATGTCTGCACATTTGAAGAAACAATCACCTCTTCCAGATTTATGGACTGATTTTGATAATGGAAGTCTTTCCCCTGAAGATAGGGGCATATTATATCATTCTGTGACCCTGGGTCTAATCATGGAGCATGCCATTGCAGGGAGTATGATGTCTCTTCAACTCAAGCCACTGGGGTACATAATATCAACAATTATGTTGTTCTTGTCAGTCACTGTGGGGAGTCCACAAAGACTTCAAGGGCTCTTTGGTCCTAAGACTTCAAGGGCTCTTTGGTCCTAAGTGGTGCTCAAGTCCAGTAGCTAGGAACCAGGGCAGGGAGCAATGGTGGCCAGAGCCAGTGGTCTTCACACAGTTAGCTGAGGAGCCCAGCTGTATGTTCTTATGTCATGGCAGAGGCCAGTTACAGACACACTCATAGTGATGGAAGTCAGGGCGGAGAGCAAATCTGGAACCAAATATGGGCTCACTGGCATCTGTGGAGGCCCTAGCTGTCAGCGTGCCCTCCTAGGGTTGTGACTAACCCGGAGTGTGCACATTCTAGTGAAAGCCAGTGACAAGAGTCAGACCAGGGAGTATGCAGGTACACAGATGGAGGGAGGGGCTAATTGTATGTTGTCATGGTTTTGCTAGCCAGTGACAGAAGGAAGAACCAGATCTGGGCCTGCAAGCAGTTGTGGGGGCCCAAGCTATCAACGTGCTCTCCTATGTCTGCACATTCTCCCTCTGGGCATGTGCACTGTAATGGAGGGTGGTGATGAGGGTCAGGCTGAGAATATGCAGGTGCACAGTGGGAAGGTCAGGGAAGGACCGAGGTATCTGGTATATTAGCAAACACAAACACCTAAGGGACCAGAACTGGCAAGATCTGTGGGGGGTCCACAGTGGTTGTATTGGCTGGTGACTTTGTCAGAGCCTGAAGCTGCTGAGTTTGCCTGCAGAGCAGATCTCTGTGAACCTTCAACACTACCCCTGCCTATCTGCTAATAATAGTCTCTGCTTTTCTTGTTTGTTCCTAATCTGCTTTATATTTATCATCTTTGCCAGTCTGGGTGGTACAAAACCAAAGCAGGACCTTTGCATAATGTCCAAAGAGGCTGGTCAGTCACCCCACTCTTCCTTTCCTGGTGAGAACTCTTTCTAGCTGGGAAAGTCCTTCTTGGCGGACAACAATGCCAACTTGGGAAGTGTGATGATGAAGGTCAGATGAAGTCTTCCTTTGCTTCTTGTGTAATTATTCTAGTTTTTTTGCTGCTGCTGTTGTTGTTCCATGCTGTGGTTAAAATTTCCTAAATGTGCTTTCAAGGTCTTGTGGAGCTATTTTTGTTCATGGATAGCTGTCCGGTCACTGATCATCGTGAGGAGATGGGGAAGCTGGGTTTTTTCTATGACTGCTTTGTTTTGTGTCTAAATGAAAGTATTTTAATATTGCCCTCTAGCAAAATAAAAAGAACCATGAATTGAACATTTACGAATTTATACTGCTGTTTCATGGAAGTTTTGTATATTTGCCGCATTTCAACATAAAATTATTTTTCTATGGGATCTCTCCCCCACAATTTCTTCCAATGCTACTTTTACAGTGAAGATAATTCCTGTAGATAAAAAAGTAGAACTATGTGAAATAGTTATCATATAAGCTTTAGACCTAGGCTTGAGTGTGGTTTTAAAAGTTTCTCTGTACAGTTAATGCATGATGTAGATATAACTCATTCATGGAGAACCGAACACCTGTGCTTCCATATGTTCTCATTTATTTCACTAAGCTGGAACTTCATGGATGAATTTCTGTATGATTAGATGAGCATGATAACTTCCCAGAAAGACAGACTTTCCTGGGATACACTATTATCCAAGTGTTTGTGTTTAGAGAGAAGCAAGGATGGATGTCTCAATAGTCATACATGTGTACTGTGAAATGAATGAACTTGACACAACAAATAATTTCAATAATATAAAGGAAATAATGTTTTAAAATTGTGATCTGCTAAAATACTTCTTATAAAACATTAAATCTGACCGAGTAGAAGGGATTTTGTAATACAGCTGAATAAATCTTAAGCCTGTTTCAATCTATGCCTTTCTGGGTTAGGTCAGTATTTAGGTCCTTTAAAGAAATGTAGACAGCTCTACAGACATAATACAAGCTTTATGAAAATCACCTGCTGTCTTTTAAAAAATTGAAAAGACACAGGGATGCATATAGTTTGATATTTTCTAACCAAGAGTCAAAGGGATTTTTTTAATATTCATGATAAACTCACCGAAAATTCAGTACATGATCTTGATTTTAAAGAGATAGTCTGTTGCAAATCTGAAACTCAAACTTTCTTGCAGCTGCCATTTTTTCTTCCACCTACTTAGGTTTTACTGTGATTTTCAGAAGAATTAAAACTATAGAGAGTTGCAAAATAAAAATAACGTCTAACATTCTGAACCATGAGATATGAAAAGTTTATAAATGATTGAAAAGTAAAAAGAACATGATCCTTTGAAAAAATAAAAGCCTAGAGAAAAAAATGATTTAACGGAAAAATAAATGAATTAAAGAAATGTCATAAACCATATATGCATTATAGATCTAACATTTTTAGTCCTGTTGATACAATCTAAATATCAACAGAATGCTCTTGTGAGAAATCACATTGAATTTTCAATGACAAGTGGAAAGTTGCTGTGCTGCATTGTTAACAGAGAACTGAAGTACTTTGTTAACTTGAAATTTTGACAAATTAAAACCCTCCTGTTAGTGCATCGGTAGTTTATAAAATAAATTCTCAGTACATAAAGTGGAAATAGAGAACCCTTTTATTACATTAATGTGCTTAAGAATGTAATAAATGTGTATTAACAGATGATTCTGAGAATATTATTTTCTCTAAGATTAACTTTAAATTCTACTGGTATCTATGGATTAAAAGAATATAAATATTAATTACTTAAGTAAAAGGCTTGGTAAGTTCCCAAAGGCATGGAAGAAAGAAAGTAGTAGAGGAGGAAACAAAAAAGGAATGGACTTGAGGCTAGGTGATGGAAACACAAGATGAGAACGCCTTATTCTGTGGGTGTTATTTACTTAAACTAGGCAGTAAGGAATTCAGTGTTTATAGACAGGATAGAATTTATAAGTGCTAACAGGGGAGGGCATTGGTAGAGTTAATTTTTTAAAATCTTCTGAAAGTAAACACCCTACACATGTCAATGGGATGTAAATATAGAGGCTTAAAAAAGTGAAAAGAAATGCCATCGAATATTCAAACGTCATTAATTTCTAGATTATTAATAAAAAGTTACCCTAACTGCATGATAAGTAAAAAATGTTTGGTCTTTGGATGTGAAAGCATTTCAGCACTTGTCAGAAAATTGAAGCAAAATATAAATTAATGTCTCATCATATATGTTGATTGTATTCAAAAAAAGTAAAATTTACTGATGCTACGGTTTCTTCTTCAGAAACCATGCTTTTTCCCGGATCTTATATTAAAAGATTCTGTGCTATTTTTAAGTCTGCTAGCTACCCACTTTTAGAAACAAGACATATCAACTCTCTATTATTACTCACTAACTTTTTCTAGATAATTAAAATCTAAAATAAAAATTTTTGCTCTTAGTGCCTCTAGCCATAATTCAAACACTCAATTCTTCCTGGTGGCTACCAATGCAGGCCAAGGACATTTTCATCAACGTGGAGAGTTGTACTAAGCAGGCTGGTCTAGAGTATATTGTGTTTGTATAATTTGTTGCTTTTTTTTTTTTTGGTGTTTTGTATTTTTTAAATGGTAACATAATTGACATAATTGTATAAATTGAATGTATACAACATGTTGATTTGATACATTTATATATTGCAATATGATTACCGTCCTAGTTTTACCTAACACTTCTATCACTTCACAGAAGTTTCTTGTGTGGTGGGAAAAATTAACATTTAGTCTCTTAGCAGCTTTGAAGTTTATAATATAGTGTTGTTGTCTATAATCACTGTGCTGTGCATTAGAGCTCGAGGACTTAAATTTATCTACTGGTTGTAGATTTGTACCTTAAACAGTGTGTCTTTCTAGTTCCCCTATACTCCCGCACCTGGTAACACAATTCTACTGTTTTTATGAGTGTGTCTTCTTAAAAATTCCACATATATGTGATACCATATAGTATTTGTCGGTCTCTGACTTATCTCAGGATAATATGCTCAAGGTCCATCCATGTTGTCACAAATGGCAGGATGTTCTTCTCTCTCATGGTTGAATAGTAATCCAGTGTGTGCATGGGGGAAAGAGGGAATGAGCCCATCTTCTTTATCTGGTCATCCACTGATGGACACTTAGGTTGTTTCCGTGTCTTGGGTACTATAAATAATGCTACAATAAACACAGGAGTGTATATATCTCTTCAGTATCCTGTTTTTATGTCCTTTGGTAGATAACCAGAAGTGGAATTGCTAGATCATATGGTAGATCTATTTTTAATTTTTTGAGGATATTCCATATTGTTTTCCATAGAGGTTGAACCATCTTACATTCCCATCAACAGTGTACAAGGGTTCCCTTTTCTCCACATTCTTGCCAACACATCTCTTCTTGATGATAGTCATTCTAATAGGTGTGAGGTGATATCTCATTGTGGTTTTGATTGCATTTCTGTGATGGTTAGTGATGTCAAACATCTTTTTAGATACCTGTTAGCTATTTGGATGTCATCTTTGGGGGAAAAAATGTCTTACTAAGCTTCTCTGCCCATTTTTTTTTTCCTGTTGAATTGTATGAATTCTTTCTATATTTTAGATATTAACCCCTTATCCAAGAATAGTTTGCAAATATTTTTCTCCCATTCTGTAGGTTGTCTTTTCATTTTCTGATTGTTTCTTTTGTTGTATAGAACCTTTCAGTTTGATATAAGCCAACTTGTCGATTTTCATTTTTGTTGCTTGTGCTTTTGATATATATCTAAAAATTCATTGTCAAAACCAAAATCAAGGAGCATTTTCTCTATGAACTCTTCAAGTACTTTTATAGTATCAGATCTTACGTTAAAGTCTATAATATATTTTGAGTTCATTTTTGTGAGTTGTGTAAGATGGGGTCCATTTTCATTTTTCTGCATGTGATTATCCAGTTTTCTCAGCACCATTTGTTGAAGAGACTATCCTTTCCCCACTGAGTGTTCTTGGCTTCTTTGTCAAATCTTAGTTGATCATAAATGTGCAGTAAGGGTTTTGTTTTGTTTTTTTCTCTGAGTTCTCAATTCTATTTGGTCTATGTATCTTTTTATGCATGTTTTGATTATTATAGCCTTATAGTGTTAGTTTAATATCAGGAAGTGTGATTCCTCCAGCTTTGTTCTTGGTTCTCAACATTGCTTTGGCTATTCAGGGTTTTCTCTGGTTCCATACATATTTTAGGATTTATTTTTCTATTTCTGTAAAGAATGCCATTGGAATGGGGGGGATTGCTTTGAGTCTATAGATAGTTTTGTGTAACATGGACATTTTAACACAATTCTTCCAACCCACAAACACAGGATATTTTTGTGTTTGGGTATTTATAAATTTAATAAGTGTGTTTTTTCATCAAAGTTTTATGTACAGGTTTTTACTTGGTTACATTTGTTCTTGTTGTTGATACTATCGTGAATAAGATAGTTTTCTTTTGTGTATGGAAATGCATCTGATTTTCTGTATGTTGACTTTATATCCTGCAACTTTACTGAATTTCTTTATCAGTTCCTGCAATTTGTTGGTTGAATCTTTAGGACATTCCTTATATAAGATCATAGTATCTGCAAATAAAGACAATTTAAATTCTTCTATTCTGCTTTGGATGCTTTCTTTTTCTCTGTCTTGCCTAAATACTACAGCTAAGACTACTAATACTAGAGTGAATAAGCCGAGTGAGAGTGGGTCTCCTTGTCTTGTTCTTCGTGTTAGAGGAAACTCTTTCAATATTTCACCATTGAATACAATGCTAGCTATTGATTTGTTTTATGTAGCTTGTATTATGTTGAGGTACATTCCCTTTGTACAGAAGCTGGTGAGAGTTTTATTATGAAAGGATATTGTATTTTTCTGCATCTCTTGAGATAATCTTATGATTTTTACTGTCTATTAATGTGGTGATCTGCATATGTTGAGATATTTTTGTATCCCAGAGATTAATTCTACTTGATCATGGTGAATAATCCTTTTAATGTGCTGTTGGATTTGGTTTGCTAATTTTTTGTTGAGAACTTTTGCATCTATGTTTTATATCAAAGATATTGGTCTGTAGTTTAAGAAATGTGTCCTTAGATCTAGCTTGATAATAGGGTAATCCTGTCTTGTAAAATGAGTTTGGAAATATAAAAGTTTGAAAAGGATTGGTGTCAATTCTTGTTTAAACGTTCATTGGAATTTGTCAGTGAAGCCATCAGGTCCTGAGGTTTCTGTATTGGGAGGTCTTTGATTACTGATCCAATCTTCTTGCTCATATTGGTCTATTCAGATTTTCTATTTCTCCCCCATTTAGTCTTGGTGGGTTTTAGGAATTTATCCGTTTCTTTTTGGTTATCCAATTTGTTAGCATGTAACAGTTTATAGTAGTTTCTCATGAAACTTTGTATTTCTTTGCTCTGTTGTAATGTCTTCTCTCTCATTTCTGGTTTTATTTGTCTTCTCTTTTTTCCTTAACCTAGCTAAAGGTTTGTCAGATTTTTTTTTTAAACCAGCTGTTTATTGATTTTTCTATTTTTTTTTCTCATCTCAATTTCATTAACGATTGCTCTGGTCTTCATTATATCCTATCTTCTGATAACTTAGAGCTTAGCTTCTTCTCTTTTCCAGTTCTTTGAGGGGTAAATTGAGGTTATTTGAAATATTTCTATTTTTTTAAAATATGTATTTATCACTATAAATGTCCCTTTCAGAACTGCTTTTGTAGCAGTCCATAGCTTTTGGTATGGTGGGTTCCCATTTTCATTTATCTTAAGATATATTTTTAATTCCTTTTTATTTTTTCGTTGACCCATTATTTGGTCAGGACTATGTTTTCTCATTTTGCATAATTGTAGATTTCTTGGTTTTTCTCTTGTTGGTAATTTCTATTTTCATACCATTGTGGTCAGAAAAGATACTTGGTATAGTTTCAGTTTCAGTCTCCTCAAATTTGCTAAGAATTGTTTTGTGTCTTATCATATGGTCTGTCCTGGAAAATGTTCCATGTGCACTTGAGAAGAATGTGTATGCTGCTGCTGTTGAAGAGAATATTCTATAATTATCTGTGACTTTCATTCGGTGTAATATATGATTCAAGTTCAACCTTTCCTCACTGATTTTCTGTCTGCATGATCTGTTGCTGAGTGGACTATTGAAGTCCCCTACTATTACCGTATTGCTATTTTCCCCTTCAGATCTATTAGAATTTTCTTAATAAATTTGGATGCTCTAATGTTGAGTACACATATATTCACTATTGTTATTATTTTCTTGATAAATTGACCCCTTTGTAATTATACAGTGAACTTGTTCTCATTATTTTTGGCTTAAAGTCTATTTATCTGATATCATTGTAGCTATTCCCACTGTATTTGTTTCCTATTTGCATAAAAGTATTTTTCCATCCCTTCCTTTTGACCCTCTGTGTATCCTTAGAGTTTTTGCATGTTTCTTGTATACTACATGTATTTGAGTCTTGTCTTGTTATCCATCCAGCCACTCTGTGTCTTTTGGTGATTTCAGTCCATTACATTTGATGTTATCATTGGTAGGTAAGGGCTTACTAACGCTATCTTATTAATTTTCTTATTAATTAATTTTGCCATTGCTTCACCCGCCATGTTTCTGTATATCTTTGTAAGTTAGTGTTTTTCTGTGATGTTATGCTGTTTCACCTGTATATTTTGTTCTGCTACTCTAGGTTCTTGTTTTATGGTCACCATGAAGCTTACATACTCATAGATAAAATAGCCTTATTTTAAAACTGATAGCAGCTTAACTTGGATTATGTACAAAAGCTTCACCCCTGTCTTCCCACTTTGCACATTTCTGATATGACTATATACCTCTTTTTTCATTATTTCATCATTTGTTCATTAACAAATTATAGTAGGTATTATTTTTTAATATATTTAATATAGTAAATATATTTAACACTTTTTCTTTAACCTTTATATTATAGTTAAGCAATTAACACACCATGCTATTACAAAATTAGAGTTTCCTAGTCCAACTCTATATTTTCTTTTACCAGTGTGTTGTATACTGGTATATTTATCCTTTCCTATGTTTTTATGGCCCTGATTAGCCTCTCTTATTTGAGCTTGAAGAAATCCTTTCAGCATTTCTTGCAAAGTGGGTATAGTGGTGCTTTTGTTTGTCTAGGAAAATTCTTATTTCTCTTCCAAATCTGGAGGCTAACTTGCTGGATAGAGTATTCTTGGATACAATTCGTTTTTTTTCTTTCAACACGTTGAATATGATATTCCACTCTCAACTGGCCTGTAGGGTTTCTCCCGAGAGAATGATAGTGCATGAGGGTTCCTTTTCCTCCACATCCTTGTGAACACTTATTTCTTCTCTTTTTGATACTAGCAATTCTGACTGGTGTGAGGTGATATCTCTGTGGTTTTGATTTGCATTTCCCTGAAGGTTAGTGCTGTTGAGCATCTTTTCATGTGTCTGTTGGCCATCTGTAGGACTTCTTTGGAAAAGTAACTATTCAGGTCCTCTGCCCATTTTTAATAGGATTTTTTTTGGTGTTGAATTGTGTAAATTATTTATATAGTTCAATATTAACTTATCAGATACTTCATTTGCAATATCTTTTCCTATTCACTAGGTTGCCTTTTACTTTAGTTGGTTTCCTTTGCTCTACAAAAGCTTTTAAGTTTGATATAGTTTCACTTGCTTATTGTTGCTTTTGTTTCTCGTGTGTGAAGAGACATATCCATAATTATGTTGCTACAACTGATGTCAAAGGGATTATTGCCTATGTTTTCTTCCACGAGCTTTATGATTTCAATTGCAAGTGTAAATGGAATTGTTTTCTTAATGTCTCTTCCAGTTACTTTGTCATTACTGTACAGAAACGCAACTGATTTCTTTGTATTAATATTGTATCCTGCAACTTTACTGAATTCATTTGTAACTTCTAATAGGGTTTTGGTGAAGTCTTTAGGATTTTCGATATACCTAGCATCATATCATACCACATAGCGACAGTTTTAACTTCTTCCTTGGATCTCTTAATTTCTTATTCTTGTCTGATTTATTCAGCATAGTACTGGAAATCCTAGCTGCAGCAAAGTAGTAAGAGTGGACATCCTTGTCTTTTCCTGAGCTTAGAGGAAAATGTTTCAGTTTTTCACCATTGAGCATGATGTTAGTTGTGGTTTTTTTATATATGGCCTTTATTATGTTGAGATATGTTCCCTTTAATACCAGTTACCTGAGAGTTTTCATGAACAGGTGTTAAATTTTGTCAAATGCTTTTTTTCATATACTGAGATGATTATATGGTATTTTTTCTTTTATTAATGTGTTATATCACAGTGATTGGTGTGCAAATATTAGACTACATTTGCATCCCTGAAATAAACGGCACTTGATTATGGTCAATGATCTTTTTAAATGTATTGGATGTTATTTGCTAATATTTTTGGAGGATTTCTGCACCTATGCTCATCAGAATTATTGGTCTTTAGTTCACTATTTTTGTAGTGTCTTTATTTGGTTTTGGTATCAGAGTAATGTTGGCATCATACAATGAATTTGGAAGCTATCCTTCCTCTTCTATTTTTTTTTAGAAGTAGAGATTTGAGAAGAATGTCTCTTCTTTAAATGTTTGGTATAACTCACCTGTGAAGCCATCCAGTCTTGGGACTTTGTTTGGTGGGAGGTTTTTATTACTGATTCAATGTCATTATTAGTAATCAGTCTGTTCACATTTTCTATTTCTTCCTGATTTAGTTTTGAAGAACCTTCTGTTTGTAGGAATTTATCCACTTCTTCTAGGTTGTCCAATTTTTGGCATATAATTTTTCATAATATTGTCTTATAATTCTTTGATGTCAGTTGTTATTTCTTCTCTTTCAGTTTTGATTTTATTTGTTTGGGTCTTTTTTTCCCCCTTACGTCTAGCCAGACTGAAGAAAGGTTTACCAATTTTGTTGATCTTTATCTTTTCTACTATTTGTTGTTGTTATTCCCTTCCTCCTATAAGCTTTGAGTTTGTTCTTTTACTAGCTTATTTAGGTGTATGGTTAGGTAGAGATTTTTCTTTTTTTTTTTTTGAAGTAGGCCTGCAGCAGTATAAACTTCCTCCTTCAAGCTGCTTTTGCTCTTTCCCAAAGATTTTGGACCATTGTGTTTTCATTTTCAATTTCCTCTTTGATTTATTTATTGACCCCTTGGTTGTTCAGTGGCATATTTCTTAGCCTCCATGCATTTGTGTTTTCCCATTTTTTTTTTTGTTTTTTGTTTTGTAATTTCTCATTTCATACATTCTTGTTGGAAATGATGCTTGTTTGAGTTCAGCCTTCTTAAATGTATGGATACTTATTTTATGTACTAAATGTTATCTCTCCTGGAGAAAGTTCCATGTGTATTTGAAGAGAATATGTATCCTGCTCTTTTCTGTATCTATTAGGTCCATGTACTCTTATGTATAGTTCAAAGTCATTGTTTCCTTGTTGATTTTTTGCCTGAATGACCTATCCATTGATGTAAGTAGGGTGTTAAAGTCCTGTACTACTTTGTATTACTGTCAGTTTCTCCCTTCATGTCCGTTAATATTTCTTTTATGTATATAGGATGCTCCTATGTTGGGTGTGTAGATAGTTACACTTATGTTCTCTTGATTTGATCCCCTGATCATTATATGGTCCCTTACTTTATCTATCTCTTACTGCAATCTTTGTTTTAAAGTCTATTTTGTGATAGTGTTGCAACACCCAGCTTTTTTCCCCTCTGCTTCTATTTGCATGGAATATCTTTTTCTGTTACTTCCTTTCAGTCTATTTGTGTCATTAGGTTTGAAGTCAGTCTCTCTTAGGCAGCATATAGATGACTGTTTTTTTGTTTTGCTTTAAATTCCTTTAGTCACCCTATGTCTTTTGATTGAAACATTTAGGCTGCTTACATTTAAGGTAATTACTGAGAGGTATCTATCAATTGTCATTGTGTTAATTTTTTTCTGGTTGCTTTGGTAGTTTTGTTTCTTCTTTTGCTCTTTGTGGTTTGATGGCTTTAATGCTATGCTTGAATTCCTTTCTTTGTGTATCTGTTACCGGTTTGTGATTTGTGGTTACCATTAGATTTATATAGAACATCTTATGCATTAAGCAGTTCATGATAAGTTGATAATTACTTAAGTTTGAACACACTCTACAAGCACTAAATTTTTACTACCCCTTCCACATTTTATGTAGCCCTTGACAACTTTGTAGGTATAATTGATATTACTACATTTGCATTTTAACATCCATATTGGCCTTATAAGTAAGTGGTTATACTACTACCTTTACTATATGTTTCCTCTTACCTGTGATATTTTTTCCTTTCAAAATGTTGTTAATTACAGTTACGGCCTTTTCTTTTCACTTAAGAATTCTCTTTAACATTTCTTGTAAGGCTGGGTTGGTGGTGATGAACTTTAACTTTTGTTCACCTAGAAGACTCATTATCTCTCCTTCTACTCTGAATGATAACCTTGCTGAATATTCTTGGTTGCAGGGATTTTTTCTTTCAGCACTTTAAATATATCATGCCATTCTTCTACCCTACAAATTTTCTGCTGAAAAATCTCATAGTCTTATGCAGTTTCCCAACTGTTGTCTTTTTAATATTTTCCCTTTCCACTGCATTTTGCCATTTTAATTATGTGCCTTGCTGTGCCTCTCCTCAGGTTCATCTTATTACAGGCTCTGCGCTTCCTGGACATCTTTTTCCTTCCCCAGATTAGGGAAGTTTACAGCTATTTTTTTCTCTCAGTGATGTTGCCAAATTCCGTTAAGCTATTCTCATTTTTTATTATTTTTTTCTCTTTGATGCTCAGTTTGGTTATGTTCCATTGTTTTCCCTTCCAGATTTCTGATCCATTCTTCTGCATCCTCTAATCTGCTGATTTGCTCTAGTATACTTTTAAATTTAGGTTATTGAGTTCTATTGCTTTGTTGACGTTCTCATGGAGTTCATCCTCTCCTCTGTAGTCCAATGAGTATCTTTATGAACACTACTTGTAATTCTTCATCAAGCATATTGCTGGTTTCTGATTCATTTAGCTTTTTTACTGTGATTGTGTCTTGTTCTTTCGTTCTGAACATATTCCCCTGTCTCCTCATTTTGTATTAGTGTTTGTTTCTGTATACTATAGGTCAGCTACATCTTCTGGTCTTTATAGCAGTGGCGTTGTGTAGAAGAGATCCTTAGGTGCCCTATAGTATAATCCCCCCTGGTCACCAAAACTGGGCACTCCAGAGGTGCCCCCTGTGTGTGGGGGCTGTATCCACCCTCCTGTTCTGGCTGAGCCATAATTGCCTTCAGTCCAGTTGGCTGCAGTGACCCACATTGCATGCTGTGGGCACATAGGGCAGGGTTTGCTCCCCATGCTATTGAGAGGTCTGTGGGCTTGTTGACGGGAAAGCTGTCCACATTTAACCTCTCTGCAGGCATAGCAAAGGGCTCAGTTGCAGGAACTGTGGGCGTGATTGTGAATGGTCTTATCTCTCCCCTTCCACAGGGCTGGAGTCACTTTGGCATGACACCATTCCTAGCTGGAGCTGCCTGCAGGTGTGGTGGAACATAAGTAACTTTGGAGGAATACCTGCTAAGGAAGGTGGAGTTGGATGGAGGTGGGTCCATAGGGCAATCTTGGGGCAAGGACTTAGTGCCACAAAAGGTAGATATTTCTACTCAGATGCTTATGAGAGCCACCATCATCTAATCTGGGGGTGGTAGAGAGAAATGGCACGCACTAGCCCTTTTGTGCCTAGAAAAATCTCAGATCCTTGCTTCTCTGGCACACATTTTGGGATTAGTCAATAACTGTCTTTCAGGTATACTCCAGGCACTTTCTGAGCCTCTCCTTCTGTGCTGCATCTTGGGCCATGTTATTTGCTGGCTCTTTAAGGGTGATACCTCAGTTTCCTATTGCCCCTTGCCCAACCTGGAGTTGAGCCCCGTTGAGCCCCATTGGTTTTCAAAGCCAGACAGCATGGGAAATCCTCTTCCCAATGAAAGTCCTTAGTGCCTGGGGTGTGGTCCGATCCTCTCCTCCATTCTTGTGACACCTCTCCCATTTGTGGTTAGTCATGCTGGGTTTTTGTTTTGTTTCTCATCTGTGTCTCTACGATAAGCTGTGGAAGGTCTCTTCTGCCACGTGGCAGGTCATTTTCTGAGTTAGCTGCACAGATGCAGCTGTTATGTTGGTGCATCCATGAGAGAAGCTGAGCTTCGGATCTCCATCTTCTCCACACTGGTGTGTTGCTACTTTTTCATGATTTCTATTTCTTTGGGAAATATCTCATTTTAAAGATTTTTTTTTCACGATTCCATTTAATTGCTTTTAATTTTTATAGCTTGTTGAGTATCTTCAAAACAGTGTGAGTTCTTTATTAACTAGATTATAAAATTTCATGCCTATTGGAGAAGTATTACTATTTTCTAACATATTTTCTTGTTTCATGTTCCTTGTGCTGTTGCTTTCACATTTGAAGTATCAGCCACTTCTTTGTTAGTTGCCTTCAGATGTGGTATTCTGTCTATAATATTTGGGGGTTTTCTCTGTCTTTGAATACACCTGTTTCTTATTGTTCCTTCTTGGGGAATTCTTAAACTTTCATGACTTCTCTAGTTCTATATAGAGGCTACTATAAACTTCTATTTTCCAGAGGTGGTATTTTGGCTCAAACTTGTGGCTTCTCCCTTGCATAGAGACCTTGGCCTATTTCCTGAGCAAATTCTCTGTCTACTGCAGCTTCCTCTCACCCATACACTCAGAAGCACCTACAAGATGCTGCAGAGTTCAGGAGGTGTGGGTAGCACTCAGGATGTTAAGAGGTGCCTGCAGATAGCCCCACTGTATGACCATGAATGGTACTCCCCAAGGCTTGGGTGTAGCCTTCCTCCAGAGTCCCTTCTGCAGGAACTGTGTCTTTTTATTCTTATCTGCATTTTTTCCTGACCTTTCCCTCCAGCCAGCCCTGGAGGTCCCAACTCAGTACTTTGGGTGGTGTTGGAGAGAAACTTTCTTTTTTCCCAGCTGTGTCCCACATCACTGAGGTAGCCAGGCACTTACTCACTGCTCTTCTTTTTTCCCTTGCTGCCACTTGATAGTTCAGCATTAGGCAATAGTGCCTGTGCAGGTGGTCGGGGAGAGCACTCGTCAAGTTCTATGTACCACCTGTACTGCATCTAAACTTGTAATATGTGTGTGCATCCATGCCAATGGTGTGCTGGAATCTCCCTTCAGAGAGGGTGGACTTCTGAAATTTCCTTCTTGTCTGTGGTTATCGGCCCAGGTTAGCACTCTCAGGTTTTTTTTTTTTCCCCCTCAACAAGAGGGGTTTGGAGCAAGTTGGCTGATCTGCTGGTTCCACAGTTCATACTGGACTGTTACTGGATGTGCGGGTGAGCAAGATGCCTCTCAAGTCCCTCAGCATATGGTGCTGGATCCTACAACTTCCACAGAGGTACTTTTGATCATGAATACATGTCCTATTCTTTGGGTGACTAAAAGGCATCATGTCTTAAACGAATGTCTTAAATGACTTTGATGCTGACATCATTCCTATAATTATCTGTAATTATTACCAACTTTCCTATGTTTGATAACCTTTCTCCTGTTTCTTACTAGCAAACAAACAGAAGCAGATAATGTTTTTCTGATACCTCCTCTCCAACCCCACATACTTTACATCTTCCTGGATTTTATGGGCACAGATAGTCTTACTCTGTTTAGACAAAGACTAAGTTTCCACTTATTGATTTCTTCTTTGAGCTCAGCTACTTATGTAACAAACACGAAGCCTTTCATATACGCTGAGTATTCTAACAGGTTCTTCACTTTGTCTTAAAATCCCCATAACAAAAGATAGTATTGTTTCCATTTTACAGATAAGGAAGCTGAGATGGAGAGGGCAGATGACATACTAAAGGGAACAAAGCCAGTTTTTGAATTGGGATTCAATGACTAAACATAATCTGCTCTCTTCACCATTATTCCAGCCACCTTGGTACCTTTTCTCTGCCTGGGTGGAGAAGGAGGAATGAGGAGAAAAGAAAGTAGCTACAAATTAATACGACATGAAACATGTCAGAGATTAATAGATAAGCTCACCTCTGCTACAGAAATAGGAATGGAAGCTAATAAACATGTCTCCGTCTGCTATGCAGAGGCCTGCAAACGGTAATATGATTATACACAAACTGAAACCCTGGGTCACTGGTCTAAGAGGAATCAAGAGGCTAAATATGCCAACTTGCAGACAAGAGAGTGGTGGCAAATAAAAACCACAATATTCTGTAATAACTAAGACCAAAATTGGCTCAGAAACTTACACTGAGATCCTCTCAACTAGGGGTGAGACAGGCAGATACTATAAAAGGGCAAGCTACAGACACAGAGGATGGGAAGAGAGAAGAGAATCATGCTAAACAAAGCTTAAGAAATCAAGTCAGAAGTTGAGGTCCGAACCAGAATGTATACCATAGGCAACGGAGCCTAGAAAGCAGGTGATGGAGAAAAACAAGTCTCGGGTGGAAAGCCTGTCACTATCAGGTCTTCATTAGTATTAGGAAGTATAAAAAATGATTCATCACCTTGGAAGACAGGGCCTTAGTGTTAAAATGTCAGAACTGCAGACAATAAGGTGAGGCTTCAGCGGCACCCCGGGCCAGGGCAATGGGGCAGAGGGTTGTGAAGGTTTGATTGTCAGGGACAAAGTGGATATTCAAGGCTCATATTATATGTACTGGACAACATACCTCTGGCATACTCACCAGCTGGTAGAGCTGGAGCTCTTATATATACTCCTTAACTAAGGTTGGGATTAGTTAGGCTGAGTCTGTGTGTAGAGGCTGAGAAGTTCTGGAGAAAGGCAGAAGTTGGCATTGTCCATTGAACAAAGTCTGTTCCAACCTCTAATTCTGGCATCTATGAAAGTCCTCTGACTTTCAGTCACTAAGCTCGCTGCCTTACCAGTTTTTCTTGCATAAGCCCTTTAAAAGCAAATTTGTATTCATTCATATATATTCCAGTAGCTTTTCTCTCTTTCATAACCATAGAAAGTATATGGTTAGTATAGATCACTTATATACTCAAGTATTTTAAAATACTGCATACTCTTAGTAAAGTCCGCATGACTTAGATCATATGGCTTTATAGCAATAGATAAGCAAAATCCATTTACAACAGTTAACACTATTCTAAAAGATTCATTTAGGTAGTTTCACTTAATGTGTAATACATTTTCTTTACCCTTTTCACACCTGGATTTTTATATTTGTTTACAAAATGTTCTCTTAATTCCTGAGAACCATTTCTGAAGAATCAAGGAGAAACACACAAGCGTTTTTTTTAAAAAAAATTAAACACTGATGAATAGGTACCTTGATTATTAAGTCCCGAAAGTATTTTTGTACACATACTGGAGAGACCAAGATGGATAAAAAGCTCTAACCGCTGTCCAGAATCTCAGTCTATCCTTGGTGAAGGGAAAGAAAGAGACACATTCACAAATAATTTCAATTCAAGTTCACAGGGATAAATACAACAATTATAAACATTTCCTGTGGGAGCAAAAAGGAAAATGTGAGTAAAATTATGTGTTGGATATTAAGAAATAGAAGCCTTGCACAAGATATGATGTTTGAGTTATGCCTTTAAGGATGTTAAATCAAGAAGGCAGAGAAGGAAAAGGAAAGACTATATTTGGCCAAGAAAGGAAAAAATCTAAGAGCTAAAATTGTATGTTTTATTCAGGGGGCAGGGAATAGTATCCTGTGGTCAGAGTATAGAGGGGGAAGGAGAAGAAAAGCTGTTGGATGTGGATTTTTTAAAGTCATTGCTAAGATTATGCAGAATGTTTTTAATAAAGCAGCATTTATATGGTGATAAAACAAGCTGGCTTTCAAAATAGGTTATGTTAGAAATGTTGATCCAAATGGGGGAATCATCTAGACGAATGAAGGTTGGTGGGAAGAGGGTCAAAGAGCTGGCTGGTCTTCCTTTGACTCCACAGTCAAATGGAGTCAAAGGAAAACTGTATCTTAATGAGTGAAGGGAAATTAAACTAGGACTACAGAAATGGTACCAGGAAAGACAAAAAATTTGGTTCTAACATTGATCTGAGTAACTCAGCTAGCCTCATATCTAGCCTACATTTCCCAGAGTCCCTTGTTGTATGGACCATGGCCCTGAGCTCTATGCAAGGAAGTATAACCAGGGTGAAGTGTACCAGTTCCAAGTCTGACCAAAACATCCTCCTCTGCATATTTCTTGTTCTTTCTCCTGCTGCTGCTAATGCAAGTGATTCTGTCCTAGAGAGAGTGGATGATGCTTCGGCGCATGAATGAGATATGAGAACCAGATCTACTTACCTTTGTTTGTTATCTGAATGATCGATCAGTAAACCTCTAGTGTTTCTGAGACATTTGGTTCTGGAACTTAGCTGAACTGAATAAAGGTGTATTGAATCTAAAATTCCTATTAACAGTATTTACCATACAATGTTCCATGAAAGATAAAGAAGCAGGGTCCAAAAATACTATGGAGAAGCAGCACCTAACTCAGGATGAGATGGCTTCCCAGAAGTTCATCTTAAATTGAGAATGGGAAAGGTACTCTTGAAAGTAAAAGTCATCTATATATGCACACAAGATCAAAAGCCAGGATTTTTTTGTGAATTTCTTGCCCTTTGGATTCTAGGAAGCAGACATCAATTAGTTGGTCTTACCGGGATGTATTAATTTGATTATTCGGTTAAAAAAAAAAGTAGAACTACAAGCAGGGTTTTTTTTTTTTTTTTTTTGTCCATAAGATATAGTAGGTATATTCTTTAAGAATATAAGTTTTAAGGATGTGAAAACCTTAAGCTTTAATCCACCCACCCACCTTCCCTAACGAATCCTCAGACTACAACAACAACAGAAGTGGTTTCTCACCCCTCTAATAAGGGAACTGCAGAGATTGTCAACAGAGAAGAGGAAGTAAAAGTATTCTGACAAACTATGGTGCCCCCCAAAATTGGATTTCCCTCATTTTTCTGAGGAGAAAAAGCACTTTCTAGGGAGTGCAAGAATAACAGGGCAGATCAAATTCATCTTCTGTTACCGGAATTATCCTTCTTGGCATTTTATATAAATTTTAAAACCAGCTTGTTAATTTCCAAATAAAGGAAAACAGGTAGACGTTTTATTGAAATTATATTAAAGTTATATGTCAATTTTTGTAAGACATATCTTTATACTATTGAGTCTTTCAAACATCATAGATTCCTATACAGGTTTCCCTTGTTATCTTAGAGTGTCCTCATGAAATAATTCGAATGCTGCAATGACATACAGCAAAGAAGCAATTACCATTATATGGAAAATTTTTTGAGCATTCCCGAGCCCCCAAAATAACCTATCTTTGGCTTTTCTGGACACATCTTGCTATAACAGATGCATAAAATAGGTTGAGATAAAGCACACATGCTAAGTGTAGGTCTCAGGAACATGCTTGGTGGCACTGTCCTCCCTTTTCAACTTTTTGTTGTAAAAGTGAAAATCCTCAAGATTTCTTCTCTGATTAGCAAAAGTAGTAATGTAAGTCTTTAAAAGTAAAGTGGTAGAACGCAAACTTTCAAAAGGAGACTACCCGTATATAGGTCTTCTCTTGATGTTACACCACTTTTGTATAGTTTGTATTGTATTGGACTGGGTAGTTTCATAGTGTTGCTGTTGAAAAATTTTGATGTGGAGACACAGATGTTTGTTGGGTTTTATTGATTGTAAGATAGTATTTTCCCTACTCAGTTAACTTTTTGTCACTGAAATATAAACATGTAGTTGATTTTTATATACTAATCTTATATCCAGTGACCTTGCTAAATTCACCTATTCATTTTATAGTTTATCTTTCTAATATAAATTCACTTCTGTATTTTTTCCTTTTCATGACTTACAGCACTGGTTAAGATGTTTAACAGAAGTATCTCAAGTAGAAGGTTTTCAGTATTTTGCCACTGTCTGTCAAACAAACATTCTTTTTACAGATAACATTTATCAAATTAAGGAAATTACTTTAGCTGATTTTTTCCACTACTGAGTGTTCAACCTTAACAACGTGATCATATGTTTCTCCTTTAGTACCTTAATATGCTTAGTAAATGTGTATATCTCCTGAAATTAGTAGTTTTTCCAGTCAGACATTATACACTTCTAAATTAGATTTAAAACCCACTAAAACTCTTCACATGGAAGGTTTTATCTATGTTAGATAGTTGTGTCTATGTGTCTACACTGATAAATCCATAGGAGATTTTTGATATTCTGTGTAATATGTATTGGCTCCAAAATCATGTAAGAGTGAGAATAAATATCCATTTTACAAATGCTTTCTCCAAAGAATGAGTTTCCCTTACAAACATTTACCTTTGCTCATTTTCAAAATATTTGATCATCCAAAATTTTGACAATACATGTTCTTGGCAAGTTTGAATAAAGCTCCCAGTAAATAACAACGTTAACACAGGGTTTGGAGGCAGTGCAGCCATATCTATCCGAAACATTTTTTTATGTTTAGATTAGACTATATTTTTGTTCTTGTTTGTTATCTAAATTCAATTACCCAACATATAGTACATCATTAGTTGCTCATTGACACCCATCTAGCAAAATTACTATGTTTTTATCTTTTGACTTAATCATCCCACTTTTGAGATTTTAAACTTCAAGTCCACTGACATGTCTTCAAAGCCTGTTACAGCAAAAGTCTGGAGATAACTCCCGTATCGGGATAGGCTAGGTTATGCTCAAGTAAGAGGCAACCCAAATTTTAATGGTTTTAAAACAGTAAAGTTTTGTAACTGTGGTATATACTCAGTGGACGTTTTTGCAGGGCTTCAGCTTAAAGAATTTATTCTCCCTCTAGACTCAAGTTTCTGGAAAAGGAATTGTCTGGAACATTGAGGGTTGCAGTGAAAAAAGAAAAAGGAATGTCAATGTATGCCCTATGATATAAAAATTATTATACAGTAATTCTGTTTATTTAGCAAAAACAGGGCATAGGGCCAATTTTGGCCCTAATGAGACAAGGAATCTGAACATAATTCTCGAACTGTAATAGGATTTACCACAGGCTTCCTTTCAGATCAGCACATTTTGGGCTCCCTCCCTCTCTTGCTTACATACTCACCTTCTCCCAAGAAAAATTACACAACCCTCCCACCCATTTCCTCTTTCTAGGAATTCATCACCTGCAGACACTGTCTGCCAGATCAATCAGATTCAGAGCAAACGAGGAAAGCATACCTACTATGAACACTTCCATTCAGATGGAAACACATATACAGAAATGGGGCTCTGATTTGTCCTCCTAAAGGTAATCCCCAGTCCATTGTTGTCGATGGTCCTTGAATCCATTCGCTTCGAAGTAATTTTTTACCCATTATCATGCTATGATGCAACCGAAGACGACGTGCGACAACATTACAAGTGGTGAAAACCTTTCTCAGCCCATTTGCTGCCCGTGGAGAGGTGGGAGCACAATAGTCTATTTTAGTCCAGGCTAGTGTTCCTCTTGATAGTATAATTCTCTCAAGTAATTTATGGACCTCTTCTCTAATTTCAATCAGTATTATATACAAACCACCACACTCACAATTTTTCTCAAGACATGCCTCTCTCTACATAAACTGAATTTCAGATACCTTGAAGAAAGTCACATTCTTCATCTTTTTTCAGAAAAATCACCTTTCCGATGAAAAGAATGTAGTACCCGCCACTTATCTTGTTCAGATAGGTTAGCAATTGTTAGATGGTCCATCTGTTTTACACAACCTGCATTCCAAGACTGATTTCAAAGCCTTTTAACTTTTCCTGTTAGACACAATCTCCTTTGCAAACCTCAAGTTCTAACCTTTAGGACTGTCTCTCACCCTTTTCATTTCTCCTTTCAAACTGGCAATTTCTACTTTGGGCTTAGCGCTTCGTGTAATTCCTTTTCAAGCATAGCCAACACTAGGATTCTGTTTTCCAACAAACTATAAAAGACATTACTGACTTTCCATGTTATTGAAGGTGACAGTTTTATCACTGTTTCTCCAAAGCATAAACATAGATCTCCATCCTTCCAGCTTTAACATCGCCTTTCTTTCTACCCAAGACAAAAATGACCCATAGGCTCTATGTTATGGTAGCACACATTGCGATACCATATTTTCTTCATGGATAAGTATATTTCTCATTCACAGCAGGTGTTTAACATGGGTCCTAATTCTTGTACTCCTTCTAGATCCCCAGTTGAAAAAAGAGAAAACATCTGCAATTATGCTGGTTTCACTGTCTGGTGAAGGAAGAGAGGGGAGGAGGCGAGCACATGACAAACCATTCACTCCCTCTCTAAAAGTGTCTCCAGAACGGACACCTCTGTCACTCTTCATAGGGTCTTTCTTCATAGGGATAGAGAAATATGGTATCAAGGGATAGGAAAGGGATATTGGTGAACACTGACAAAACCTACCACAACTATTCTCCAGTGGGGAACTGTAAATTAATTATGGTGAATCCATATAAAGGAATATCAAGCAGCTTAAAAAAGTATACATATTGATATGGAAAGAGCTCTAAAACTACATTTTGTGTAAAAATGGAGATGAAAATGCTTATTTTTTAATATAATCAATGTCTGGAAGACTGTCTCGTTGAAGTATAAGAAAAGAAGGTATTCACTCTACAATACTATTTTTGCATTTTGAACCACATAAATTTCCTATCCAAAAGTTCTATTAAAATGACTAAGCTATATTTTATAGGGATAAATTGTTCTAAATTTAAAGGGAAAGAAATCTAGCACATTTCTGACAACTACAACATCACACAAAATGTCAGCTCATTTTGAATACCTGG
The DNA here is from genome assembly GCF_017311325.1 of Ursus maritimus. Lineage (NCBI taxonomy): Eukaryota > Metazoa > Chordata > Mammalia > Carnivora > Ursidae > Ursus > Ursus maritimus. The sequence continues at coordinate 72,206,244 of NW_024425563.1, read as the reverse complement.
TTTCATGAAAAGAAAATGTTGAACTTATCTGTAATTCTGCCAATTCTTTGAGATAACAAAGGTTTCTAAGCTATTCCCCATATCATTAAAGATATTACTATCAAAGGCCTTGTTTTTATAAAACTAACCATATAGATGATATCCTGCAGGATTTTGTTCGCTTTGTGAAGTGTTTCTCTGACTGATGTAAGGAATGCATTTCAGGTATATAGTTACAGCTGGAAATTTATACTAAAAAAATTTTTTAAGGCCCAGATAAAAGAGCTCAAACACTGATGATGACATTAGCGAATTTGTACCTAAAACTATATTATGAAGTGAAATGGTGACTGTCAATATTTTTTTTTCCTGGTATTTTAGCATCCTATAGAAAAATAATGATTTATGAGGCGAAAAAGGCAATCTGTATTAAAACATGTTACTCAGTTTGGGAGTTTTGCTATATGTTGGCTGAAAATACATTATTTTAGTACATTTGTTAAATATATTTGTTTCTTTAAATTTCAGAAATGTTTTGTTTTCTAACACTAGATGCTAACTAATATGCAACTAGTTAGGTAACCAAGTGTTTGTTTAATGTATCTTTTAAGGAACTTTTACTCAATTTTCTCCAATATGATCCGGTATTTTACCTTTCCTTACTCAGAAACTTGTAAATGGTTTGCTAAACATTCATCATCAGGTTTACTGAAAATACCCTCAAGTACATCTGTGCTGACATAATTTCAGCTAACCCAAGTTCCGTCTCACATTACTGGTGCTCAGCTTTTTAAAACTTCACTAATCAGGGTGACTTCATATTGTCATTAGCTCAGCAGTGAATACAAGTAACAAGGTTCATTGTTAATCATAGACTACTCAAGAATCTTTTTGGTAACTTTGAAATTTCAGACTTCTTGCTATTTTTTAGGTTACTTTTAATCTCACATAGAGATAAGAGACTACTGTGGAGCTAAATGAATCACCATCTCTATTCACTACTATCTACATTACGTATTACACAATATACATACACTACTAATAATGTGAGGGTAAATTTAGTTTGTAGTATAATCCATAAATTAATGCAACTAGATGACAGAAACTATAATGAATGGCGATGAAAACTGCCCTTCTGTATAATAACGAACCTACTTTTTCCTTACAACAGCTCAGGAGCTCCATTTGGCATCAAACTATCTGATCAAGAGATGGCACCACTGTTAGGAAAATCTTTTATATTGGATATATGGATTATTTTTAAAAATAAATATAGATAACACTTGCCTTCTCTCCAATACCCCTTTTTCTGTCTAATGCCACGAGTCCACACACCTCACCTCTGTGAATATGATTACCATCTGGAAATGTATACTATTAGAAGGTCAGCTATAGCTTGTAAAAACTGAGTTTACTATAGGTTAAGTAACTGTTAAGAACATTTGCCTAACCTCCTGCTGTTCCTCTGTGAAACTGACCAACACATCCAAACTGCATTAGTTCATAAATTTATTATCTATAGAAATATTTATCAAATATATAAAATATAGGAGCCAACATTTATCAGCTGAAAGTAGAACAAAAGTAACTCTCATCACAAAAAATGTGTGACACAAAATGTTTTCATAGAAAACAAAAAATAACCTGCAACCCACATTGGAGATTACTTTCTATACAGTGAAATCGGGTCTCTCTTCACAGAGTACGTTTCAACTATGTATTTTGCCACAAATTAACCCACCATATTACTTACTAAATGGAATCAGATTATAGTTAATTTATGATATGTACATGTTTTCTACAAAGAGCTGTATTTTCCCTGCTTTGAATTATATAATTGAGTATATGTACTATAATTTATTAACCAATGTTTGTGATGGCCAGGTCTTTGAGTTACAACAGTGCTAAGAACATTTTCTTTCAAAAATCCAAATACATTTGAGTGATTTTTCTCCATGTGAAGTTGTATTGCTACATATACACATGTCCAAGTTTACTAGTTGATTCTTGTTTTCAGTACCACTACCAGCAGCGTATAAGTTTGCATTACACTATATTGTCAAGACACTTGGTAATTTTAGACTTTAATTTTTGCTAGTGCAGAACATTTGAAATAAGATCTCAGAGCAATGATACGTAATAAATGTACAAGCTTTTTATATGCTAAAAAAGGTGGGTGTTGTCAAAAATGTGTTTTTAAAAATAGATTAACCTTTAGTACGAAAAATTCTTTTTATCATTATGCATATTCCTCTTGGGCACCATTCAGGGGTATTCTTGGGGTAACTGGGACTTCTTAGGCTGTTTAAGGTAACCTGAGACCATGTAGCACAGGGATGAACAATTTTTCCTTCTCACTTAATATAAGCAAAGTCAGGTTTCTGACTTTCTTTTCATCCTTACAGGTGCCTCTCCTGGTACCACTATCCTGGCAGTGAGCTAGGAAGTGAAATAGCCACTCTTGTTACTTTATGCCAGTACCAATATTTAAGTTCAGTTAGTCAGCATATAATACATCATAAGTTTTTGATATAGTGTTCAACGATTCATTAGTTGCATATAACACCCAGTGCTCATCACAACACAGGCCATCTTGTTACTTTGGGTGGACAGACCTAGATCTCTGGTTCTAAGTTATTAGGACTCCTCCTTCTAAAAAAAGCTTTGGGGGGCACCTAAGTGGTTCAGTCGGTTAAGTGTCTGCCTTTGGCTCAGGTTATGATCCCCGGGGTTCTGGGATCGAGGCCCAACTCGGGCTTCCTGCTCAGCAAGGGAGACTGTTTCTCCGTCTACCTCTCTCTCCTTCAAATGAGTGAATAAAATCTAAAAGATGAAAAACTTTGGCTTTTTGTTCATGGGGTTGTATAAATTATTTTTTGCTGGTTTTATCAGACAAGCTGTATGATGACTATTAGGAAGATTTTTCCCCTCCTATTTCAGAGTTTTAGGTACTTCCTAGAGATCTGATGTTGTCAGTGTCTTAAAAAGATTAATAAATATTAATGTTAAATAATGTTTAAAACTGCTTCTATGCTTGGTATAATTCTAATATTCAGTTTATAAAGTTTTTCTCCAAAAAGCAAAAATGATATCTATTTTCACATTTTTGCTAAGCTATAAACGATTTGTCTTTCTATATTTGCAATATGTCTGTTTTATTATTCAAAAAAACAAGGCCAAGTACTTAATCAGAAAATAATTTGGTTTCATCTATCCCATACAGAAAAAAGAAATGATTTAAGAGTGAACCCTTGAAGTCTTAGCACTAGAATGGCTGAGCCTCTAAATACTGCCTTTCATTCTCAAGAGCCTTGCCACCCTAGCAAAGTTCTATAGACTCTACTGATGATAAAAAAGAAGTGGGTATCTTACTAATTGCTCATTGCCTGGTCCATTAGTACCCAATTTTCCTGTGCCTGGATTCATCATTATATAAATGCATATGTAAACATTTCTCACTCTGGGAATAGATGATGTGTAAAATAAATTGATTAATCAACTCCCAAATATCCAAAGGTAGTTGTCTCCTATGTTGCCTGTTTTTGAGTTTTCTACACAGATTCATCCAACTTTCATTTTCAGGCTTACCTCTCATTGTGAATATTAAAACATGCGACTAAAAATAAATTACCCCTTGAAAAACAATATGTAACATTGTACCTTCATTTAGACTATAATAATCCTCAGTCATGTCAATTAAAATCAGAATGCTTTGATTTCCCTCAAGAAAATTAAGAAAAACTTCGTAGAGGATTATGAAACATGGATGATGAATAAAAATTAGTGATGTATTTGAAAATATTTTTTTAAGTAGGTTCAAGCCCAGTGCAGTGTTTGAACTCATGACCCCGAGATCTTGACCTGAGCCACCCAGGAGCCCCTGAAAATAAATTTAAGATATACTGGATAAAGAGTTTAATATGCATTTAAAAATATTTTGGGGGATATGAAAATTTATCCTATTTACACAAGTGGTAAGTTAGGATTTTTTAATCTGTAAGAATCAAATATGTATAGAACTTTCTCTGCTCCCACAAGAATGTAACATTTCCTGAAATGTGGAATTTAAAATTGGAAAATAAACTCTTAAGAGAGCAAAGTGATTTCTTTACGTGTAGTTTGGATTTAAAAGGTAAAAGCTCTGCTTTAGCTCAACATACTTGGGTGTATTATTGTAATTTGAAGAGATTCTGAAAATAGAGGCAATAAGACTGTTTCTGCTTGCATGCTGTGAAATTCTCCCTACAAGATTTTAAACTGAACTCGCGCAACAGGCAGAGAGAACCGCCTTCTTCCTTCAAAGGCCGGAGAGGACTTGTTCAGCACGAGGAAAAGTCCAGCAGCATTCTCTGAAAGGGGCACGTGTACCCCTCTCATCAGAGGATGCCAGAGCAGCACAACGAGTGCACGTCACAAGTGAGAGTCGGTTTAAAGCACAAGCTAACCTGACTGTTGGGGAAAAAATATCCTAAAAAGAGAAGATCATTGGATTTGTGTGTGTGGCGGTCTGAGAGGCCAGAAGCAGCAGTGCTTCGGTTTTCAGTATTTTCCTCAGTCTGCCGCGGGCAAGCCGGGCCATAAACGTCGTTCTTCTTGAAACAAGGTTTTAGACCTGCTTAAACTTTGAGCCTAGGTTGGGGGTGAAGGGGGTCAGAACAGAAAACGAGTGAAATATTTTCTTCTATGATTAAGGTTTTCTATAATCATTCTTTTTAGCTCTTCAATAAAAGCAAAAAGTTATTTGACAAGAAATACCCATTTTCAAATTCTAATCAGACTTTCAACTCCGAAGTCTTTTATAAGTTTGCTAAAGCACGGTTTCAATTTGTGGACTTTTGGGTATGGGAGTAACTGAAGGAAAAAGCTCAGTTAGCTCCAATTGAGAATGTTTGCATGTATGTATTTGTTGGGGACCGAATGTTCTCTCAAATTCATATGTGGAAATCTGATTCCCATGGTGATGCTGTTTGTTTGTAGGTGACTTAGTAGAAAAGGTCAGAGAGCTAGCTCCTTCTCTTTCTGCCCTGCGAGACGGAACTTGACGCTCCGCAGACAGGGAGAGCCCTCACACCCTGCTGACAACCTGGTCTCAGTGTCCCAGCCTCCAGCAACTGAGAAGTCGGCTCTGTTTGTAAGCCCCCCAGTCTACGGTATTCTGTTAGAGCGGCTGCAAGTTATTCTTCATCCAGGAATTACTAGCTTGCGCGCTGCATGTGAACAGTGATTATGAATACAGGAAGGGATAGAGGTATATTGATGAATTCAGGGACATGACTAGACAGGGCGATCTGAAGGTACAGTGCCTCTAGAACGGAGTGATGAATGGCATCATGATGGGATGCTTTGAACTACTACAGAATGTAAAAGTAACCCTCAAGAAAATGTTGTGAATGGATAAAACCAACACTAGTCTCAGAAGTAGTGGGTGATGGCAGACCTTACCCACTTGACCAAAATGGATTCTGGAGCAGGCTTGTTATAATTCCATTTTCTGAACTACTATGATTTTACCATTATAAAAAAGAAAAGAATTAATGTATCCTCTGACAACACTGTATGTAAAAGCACCAAGAGAATAAACATTGTCTCTCCCATTCCTATAAGAATATGTAGCTGGTCCAGAAGAGCATTTACATGAATGAGAAGAGTTAGGTTCACCCAACACTGCATCTCCTGACCTGTGCATTTTGCAGGACCTCAGCCCTGGTGGCAACATGATCAGGTCACATTTTGCAAGCGGACCACTGCACACCTCGTGAAAAGGCACTCCACCACTGCAGGTAACCAAACACTGCCCACAACAGGGCAATAGTCTTAGGAACATTCAAAGGATCTCAGACGAAGAGATATAAAGGGGGCAGAAAATTTGAAGAAATAATAGCTGAAAACTTCCAGATTCAAGAGGCACAGAGATTCTTTAAAAAAAAAAAAAAAAAATTCAACCCAAGGAGGGCCGCACCAAGGCACAAGTAATTAAAACGGCAAAAACTAGGGATAAAGAAAACAATTCAAAACCAGAAAAAGAAAGCAGTTACAAACAAGGGAAACCCCATGAGGCTGTCAGCAGAAAATGTCATGATATGTTTAAAGGGCTGAAAGGGAAAAACTAGAACCAAGAATATTCTATCCAGCAAGGCTATCATTCAGAGTAGAAGGACAGATAAAGAGTTTCTCAGACAAACAAAAACTAAAAGCGATCATGACCATTAAACCAGCCCTACAAGAAATATTAAAGGGGACTCTTTCAGTGGAGAAAAAAAAGACCATAAGTGAGAGTATGAAAAGTAAAAAACAAAAGAAGTAAAACTCAGTATTTCAGTACCTAGTCAAAGGACTGACAAAGTAAAAGGGATAGGGTGTTATATTTTATATCCTAAAATGGGGGAGGGGAGTAAAGAATGGGTTCACTTAAGTGACTATCAACTTAATGTGGACTGCTTTATGCAGAAGACGTTATGTACAAACCTAACGGTAACCGCAAAGAAGAAACCGCTCATAGATATGCAAAGAAGAAAAAGGAATCTATAAAGTCAATAAACCATGAAAGAACAAAACCACAAAACAAGTAACAAAATAGCAAATACTTCTCAATAATTACATTGAATGTAAATGGACGAAACGCTCCAATGGAAAGACATGGGGCGACAGAGTGGATAACAAAACAAGATCCGCCTAAATGCTGCCTACAAGAGACTCATTTCAGACTGAAAGACAGCAGCACATTGAAAGGAAAGGGATGGAGAAACATTTATCCTGCAAATGGATGTCGAAAGGAAGGGTAGCAAACTCCTATCACACAAGATAGACTTTAAAACAGAGACTGTGACATGAGGAAAGAAGGACACCATATAATCATTAAGGGAACAATCCAACAAGAAGACATGACAATTGTAAATATTTATGCACCTAATGGGAGCACCCAGATAAATGAAATAGTTAATAACAAAGGAGATGATTGACACAAAAACAGTAGGGGATTTTAACCCCCCACTGGATGGGCAGTTCAAAGTCAACAAGGAAACAGTGCTTTGAATGACACACTGGACAAGATGGATTTAACAGAAAATTCAGAACATCCCACCCTAAAACAGAATACACATGCTTTTCAAGTGTATATAGACAATATTAGACCACAGACAAGGTTTGACATACTCAGAAAAGATGAAGTCATACCATTCCTGACCATAATGCTATGAAACTAGAAATCTACCACAAGAAAAAATCTGGAAAGAGCAGAAAAAATTACCTGAAAAATCTATGAGGTTAGTTAAACAGCATGCTATTAAGCAGCGCCAGGCCCAGTCCTAGGAGGCTCTCCTCCAAGGGAGGAGAACAGGTCCCCACCTTGCCAGGCCCTTTAAGATTTGGAGTTTTGACATGCAACTGGGATTCAGAACACAGAACTGTGGCACTGGACGTGCAAATGGCCCAGGCACAGACAGGGTGGAGATCAGAGGGAGGCCTGGGCCACAGGAGCGGAGGTTGTTGGCTTTTCTGTGAGGGCTTCCTGAGCAGTGGCAGCTGGATGTTCTCCTCCCCAGGATGAGAGGGGGGGATGTGAAGCCATCTTCCATCTCCCCTCCCCCCACCACCTTGCCCACTAGCATGGTCAGACTTCAGAGAAAAGCATAGCACCTCCAGCAGAGGCTGGCGCTGCTTCCAACAACCCCAGCCCTGCTGTGCTCTGCAGGGCATCCTTACCAGGGAAAGACTAACTGTGAGCCAGCACCGCTGGCCTCTCCCTCGGACACCAACACAGGCCCCCCACATGTACCAAGACGACTGATCACAGAATCAGCTTTAGTCCTGAGGGAAACAGGACCAAGCCCCCCGCCTTTTTTTTCTTTTTTCATTGGACTCGGACTTACAGTTCTTTATTTGTTTCTTTGTTCCCTTTAGTCATTTTATGGATCAGGCTTTTTTTCTTTTTTTGGACTACGTATTGTTTTGTTTCGTTTATTCTTTTATGAGGCTTATCTTAACAAATAAAGCAATCTAGTTAAAGGCCCAAAACTCCCCCACTGCAAGCAAGGAGGGTCTCTGCAGATGATGGACATGTGGGAACTAGCAGTCAAAACACATCAGCAGAGCACACAGCATACATAACCTTTTCTGAAGTGCCAGGACCTGGAGAGTGTATGATGACTTTTTAGTACAGCATTACTCTCAGAAACAGGAAACATAACAAGCCTTCATAAAATGCAAAAGATAGAAAGAAACTTAGTCAAAATGACAAGTTGGATGAATTCTCCCCAAAAGAAAGATCAAGAAGAAATCACAGCCAGAGACTTGCTCAAAACAGATATATGAACAGGAATTTAGAACAACAGTCATAAGAATACTAGCTGGGCTTGAAAGAAGCATAGAATATACCAGAGAAACCCTAGCTGCAGATATAAAAGGCCTAAAATCTAGTAGGCCAAAATAAAAAATGCTATCACGGAGATTCAAAACAACAGGATATAATCACAATGACGATGGAAGAAGCAGAGGAACAAATACATGATACAGAAGATAAAATTATGGAAAATAATGAAGCTGACAAGAAGAGGGAAGGAAAACTCTTAGATCACAAATATAGGAAGTCAGCGATTCCATAAAGCACAAGCATATCTGTATCCCAGGAGTCCCAGTAGAAGAAGAGTGGGGGAAAGGGGCAGAAGGTTTACTGAACAAATTATAGCTGAGAATTTCCCTAATCTGGGGAAGGAAACAAGCATTCATGTCTAAGAAACACAAAGAACTCCCCTCAAAATCAACACTAAGACATATTTTAGTGAAACTTGCAAAACACAAAGAATCTGAAAGTAGCTAGGGATGAAAGGTCCTTAACCTACAATGGTAGACACATAAGGATTGCAGCAGACCTGCCACAGAAACATGCCAGGCCAGAAGATAGTGTCATGATAAATTCAACGTGCTAAATAGGAAAAATATACAGCCACGAATACTTCATCCAGCAAGACTGTAATTAAGAATAGGAGAGATAAAGAGTTTCCAAGACAAGCAAGAATTAAAGGAGTTCTTGAACGCTAAACCAGCTTTGTAAGAAATATTAAAGGGGACACTTTGAGTAGTAAAGAAAGACCAAAAGCAACAAAGACTAGAAACAATATACAGGAACAATGACTTTACAGGTAATACAATGGCACTATTGATAGATATTTCTATCAATAATTACTCAATGTAAATGTACAAAATGCTTCAATGAAAAGACACAGGATATCGTAATGGATTAAAAAAAAAAGACCCATCAATATGCTACTTACAAGAGACTTTTTTAAAATTAAAATTCAATTAGCCAACCTCAAGTGTATCATTTGTTTCAGATGTAGAGTTCAGTTATTTACCAGTTGCATATAACACCCAGTACTCATCACATCACCTGCCCTCCTTAATGACCATCATCCAGTTACCCCATCACCCAAACCATCTCCCCACCTGTAACCCTCAGTTTGTTTTCTATAGTTAAGAGTCTCTCACGGTTTGTCTCCCTCTTTGATATTTTTCCATTCAGTTTTCCCTACCTTCTCCTATGATCCTCTGCACTGATTCTTATATTCTCCCTATAACTGAAACCATATAATTGTCCTTCTCTGATTGATTTATTTCACTCAGCATAATACCTCCAATTCCATCCACGTCAATGAAATGGTAAGATTTCATCCTTTTTGATGGCTAATAGTCCAGTGTGTGTGTGTACACATGTGTACACCACATCTTTATGCATTCATCTGTGGATGGACATCTGGGCTCTTTTCACAGTTTAGCTATTGTGGACATTGCTGCTGTAAATGCTAGGGTGCAGGTGCCCCTTCGGATCACTACATTTGTGTCTTTGGGGTAAATACCTAGTAGTGCAATTGCTGGGTCAGAGGGTAACACTATAGCTCTATTTTTAACTTCTTGAGGACCCTCTATACTGTTTTCCAGAGTGGCTCTAACAGTGTAAGAGGGTCCCCTTTCTCCACATCCTTGCCAATGCTTTTTTTTTTTTCCTGAGTTGTTATTTTAGCCATTCAGACTGGTGTGAGGTGGTATCTATCTTATTGTGGGTTTGATTTGTATTTCCCTGATGCCAAGTGATGCTGAGCATTTTTTTCATGTGCCTGTTGGCCATTTGGATGTCTTCTTTGGAGGAATGTCTGTTCATGTCTTCTGCCCATTTCTTGACGGGATTATTTATTTTTTGGGTGTGGAGTTTGGTAAGTTCTTTATATATTTTGGATCCTAGCCCTTTATCTGATAAGTTATTTGCAAATATCTTCACTATAATATTCTGTAGGTTGCCTTTAGTTTTGTTGACTGTTTGCTTTGCTGTGTAAAAGCTTTTCATCTTGGTGAAGTCCCAATAGTTCATTTTTGCTTTTACAGGAGATTCAGTTTAGACCCAAAGACACCTCCAGAATGAAAGTGGGGGGTGGAGAACCATTAATCATGCTAATGGAGATCAAAAGAAATGTGGACTAGCCGTATGTATATCAGACTAGATTTTAAACCAAAGACCATAATAAGAGATGAACAAGAGCACTATATCCTAATTAAGGTATCCATCCAACAAGAAGATCTAACAATGATAAATATTTATGCCCTTAACTTGGGAGCAGCCAAATATACAAATCAATTAACATTAATGGGTTTAAGTTTGTTAATAATACAAAAACAGTAGGGGACTTTAAGCAGCACTCATAGCAATGGGCAGAGAGCCTAAGCAGAAGATCAGTAAGGACACAATGACTTTGAATGACATACTGGACCAGATGGACTTAACATATATATTCACAGCATTTCATCTTAAAGCAGGAGAATACACATTCTTTTTAGAGTGCATATGGAGCACTCTCCAGAGTAGATCACATACTGGGTCACAAAATAGGCCTCATCTGGTACTAAAAGACTGAGAACAACCATGCATATTTTCCAACCATAATGCTATGAAACTTGAAGTCAACTACAAGGAAAAATTTGGAAAGTCCACAAATCCATGGAAGTTAAAGAACATACTTCTAAAGAATGAATCAGTTAACCAGGAAATTGAAGAAATAATAATAAAAAATACAAGGAAGCAAATGAAAATGGAAACAACAGTCCAAAACCTTTGGGATGCAGCATAAGTGGTCTAAGAGGGAAGTATATAGAAATACAGGCCTTCCTCAAGAGCAAGAAAATTCTCAAATACACAAACTAACCTTACACCTAAAGGAGCTAGAAGAGGAACAGCAAATAAAGCCTAAATCCAGCAGGAGAAGGGAAACAATAAGGATTAGAGCAGAAATCAATGATACAGAAATAAAAAAAAAAAGAAAAAACCCCACAAAACTAGGAGTTGGTACTTTGAAATAATTAACAAAAGTGATAAGCCCCTAGCCAGACTTATGAGAAATGACCCAAATAAATAAAATCACGAATAAAGAGGAAAGATCACAACCAACACTGCAGAAATACCAAAAATTGTAAGAGAATATTGTGAGCAATTATATGCCAACAAATTAGGCACTCTGGAAGAAATGGATAAATTCCTGGAAACATTTAAACTATCAAAACTGAAACAGGAAGAAAGAGAAAATCTGAACAGACTCATAACCAGCAAAGAAATTCAATCAGTAATCAAAAATCTCCCAACAAATAAGAGTCCAGGGCCACTGGCTTCCCAAGGGAATTCTACCAAGCATTCAAAGAATAATTAATACCTATTTTTCTTAAACTCTGCATAAATAGGATGAGTTTCTATTCCATTTCTATTTTTTGAAAAGGATAAAAAAATGCAGATTCAAAGGGACACCTGCACCCCAATGTTTATAGCAGCACTATCAACAATAGCCAAATGATGGAAAGAGCCCAAATGTCCATTGATTGATTAATGGCTAAAGAAGTGGTAAACACACTTACACGCACACACACACAGAGCGGAATATTAGTGATTCAAAAGAATGAAATCTTGCCATTTACAACACTGTGGATGGAACCAGTCTATTATGCTAAGTGAAATAAGTCAGTCAGAGAAAGATAAATACCATATGATTTCAGTCATATGTGGAATTTAAGAAACAAAACACAGATGAACATAGGGGAATGGAAGGAGAAATAAGATAAAAACAGAGAGGGAGGCAAAGCATAAGAGACTCTTAATCATAGAGAATAAACTGAGGTTGCTGGAAGGGAGCTGGGCAGGTGGATGGGCTAAATAGGTGATGGGGATGAAGGAGGGCACGTGTTGTGATGAGCACTGGGTGTTACATGTAAGTGATGAGTCACTAAATTCTATTTCTGAAACCAAAACAAATCAAGCTCAGAGGAACTGAGCCAAATTATTCCAAATATAAGAAAAAATGCTAAAGTGGAAAAGAACAATTTGTCCTGTAAAAATTCTCTGCTTATCAGGGTAGAAAGATTAGAAGAGGTTGCTGGTTGAGGAAAGAAGTAGGATAAACAAAGCAAGCAAGCTCAAGATTTTTTATTCCTATGTTTTTTTCTTGAAACAGAACCAGGAAGGCCTGATGAAGGCTGAACTAAAGTAATTACAGGAAGGGAGACCCTCCTAAAAGGCAATGGAATTCTCCCTTTATAGGGGTGTAATCAGGAGTGGCTCTCCAGAAGTCAGTGGTATGCTAGGCAGGGATGGTACCTAGCGTCTTCCACAACCTCTGCAGTTTTCATCCTAATAAAAGGCATTCAAAATTACTAAATAAAGAAATAACATGCTACTAAACAATGAATAGGTCAGCCAAGAAATCAAAGAAAAAATAAAGAGAAAAGGCAATGAAACACAATGGTCCAAAATCTTTGGGATGTAGCAAAAGCAGTTTGAAGAAGGAAGTTCATAAGCAATACAGGCCTACCTCAAGAAGCAAGAGAAGTCTCAGTAACAAAACAAAATAAAAACCAAAAACACCTAAAGGAGATAGAAAAAGAACAAAACCCTGCAAAAGGAAGGAAATAATAAAGATTAGAGCAAAAATAAATGATATAGAAACTAAAGAACACCAATAGAACAGATCACTGAAACCAAGAGCTGGTTCTTTGAAAAGATCAACAAAATGAATAAACTTCTAGCCAGACGGTGGGGGGGGGGGAGAGAAAAACCAAATAAAATCATTAATGTAAGAGAAGAAATGACACCAGAGAAATATAAACAATTCTAAGAGATTGTGAAAACTAGAAGAGGAAGAAATATAAAATTTGAACAGACTAATTACCAGCAGTGAAATTAAATCAGTAATCAAAAAACTCCCAACCAAAGTCCTGGACCAAATGGCTTCACCAAACATTTAAAGAAGGGTTAATACCTATTATTCTCAAACTATTCCAAAATATAGAAGAGGGACTAAAGCTTCCAAGTTCATTCTATGTGGCCAGTATTACCCTGATGCCCAAACCACAGAAAGACACCACAGCAAAGGGGAAATACAGGCCAATATATCTGATGAATATGGATGCAAAATTTTTCAACAAAATATTAGCAAACCAAATCCAGTAATACATTTAAAAAAATCCTACACCACAATCAACTGGGATTCATTCCCTGGATGCTAGAGTAGTTCATTATTTGTGAAACATGATTTATCCCATCAGTGAGAGAAAGGATAAAAACATGGTTGCAAAGGATGCAGAAAAATCATTTGACAAAATAGTGTTCATTCATGATAAAAAAAAATCCTCAACACAAAGTAGGTCTAGGGGGAACATACCTCAACAAAATAAAGGCCTTGTAAGAAATAACCCTAGCCAACAACATACTGTATGGTGAAAAACAGAGCTTTTCCTTTAAGGTCAGGCACAACACAAGAATGTCTACTCTCATCACTTTTATTGTACTAGAGGTGTTAGTCACAGCAGACAACAGAAAGAAATAAAAAGCATCCAAATTGCTAGAGTAAAACGGTCACTATTTGCAGATGACATGATACTCTATATAGAAAACCCTGTAGACTCCCCCCAAAAAACTACTAGAACTAATACTAAATTCAGTAGTCACAGGATACAAAAGCAATGTACCAAAATCTGTTGCATTCCTACAGAATAATGAAGCAGCAAAAAGTGAAATTAATAATACCATTTACGATTGTATTAAAAACAGTAAGATACACAGCAATAAACCTAATTACAGTGAGGAAAGACCTGTACTCTGAAAACTATAAAGTACCAATGAAAGAAACTTATGATGACCCAAAGACATAGAAAGACATTTCTTGCTAATGGACTAGAAGACCAAATATTGTTACAATGTCTATACTACCCAAAGCAATCTATATATTCAGTGCAATCCCTATCAAAATACCAACAGCATTTTTCACAGACCTAGAACAAACAGTCCTAAAATTTCTATAGAACCACAAAAGACCCTGAATTGATGTTCATGAATTGGAAAAATTTTGTTAAAATGTCAATACTACCAAAAGCAGTCTCAGATTAAATGCAACCTCTATCAAGATTCCAATGGCATTTTTTAACAGAAAGAGAAAAAACTCCTAAAATTTATAAGGAAGAATAAAAGGCCTTGAATAGAAGAAGCAGCCTTAAGAAAGAACAAAGCAGGAAGAATCACATTTGATAATTTTAAAATATGCTGTAAAGTTATAGTCATCAAAACAGTACAGTACTGGCATAAAAACAGACAAACCAATGAAACAGAATTAAGAGCCCAGAAATAAACCCAAGCACATATGGTCAACTAATATTTGAAAAGGGAGCCAAGAATATTCAATTGAGAAAAGACAGTCTCTTCCATCAATGGTGCTGGGATAACTGGGTATTCACATGTAAAAAATGAAACTGGTCTCATATCTTACACCACACATAAAAATTAACTCAAAATTGATAAAAGACATAAGTATAAGACCTGAAACCATGAAACTTCTATAAGAAAACATGGGAATAAAAGTCGTTGATATGGGTCTTGGCTATGATTTTTTAATATGACAAGTGAAGCACCCCAGTAGCAACAAACATACATAGTAGTCAGACCTTTGTTTCTAACACCATTCTCTAACATAAAGAACCAACTCTCCTTGGAAAAATAGCTGATTTGGGCGTTGGGGCAGGGAACTTATGAAATGAGTGCAGAGCGTCTTATAATGCCGGAAAGTAAAGAAGTACTCTTGAAAAAACCTACAATGATGAGGCTATGTCAAGGGACACAGAGGTCAATTTAAAGAGCTCCCAATAGCCAAAGCTGGAACAATTCAAGAAACAAACAAACAAACAAGTGATATTGAATTACAACTGAAATTATAAAATAATACTTGGGCGTTCATACTGATACAGATACATGATTGAATAAATTAACAGAGAATAGACAAATCTCTCTTGCAGAAGAGTTCTACATAATGTATGTAGATAATCTTCTCCCAAGGAGGTGAGGCGTAACTCTCTTGTACTTAAGTTTGTGCTGTGTAACAATGAATTTCTTCCAAAGAGTGAATTTCTTCCAAGAATTTCCCCGAAAGGGGAAAAAAAAGAGTAAGTTTACACTGGAGAAACCTGACAAACCCTACTTCAGTCTTGGTGATAAAGGTCAACCCATTAACAGTCATTAATCATGTTTAGAGTATATATCCTTGATGTGATGAGAATGATAATTAATCTCTGTGGTCTTCCTCCCCAAAACCTAAAGCCCAGATCTAATCATGAGAAACACATCAGACAAATCCCAATTGAGAGATATTCTACAAAATATTTGGCCAATACTCATCCAAACTGTCAAGGTCATCAGAAATAAGGAAAATCTGAGCAACTGTCAAAACAAAGTGGAACTCTAGGAGGCATGACAACGAAATGTAAGGTGATATCCTAGATGGATCATAGGGGAATTTAGCTAGGTAAAAACTTTGAAAATGTGAATAAAGTATTAACTTTAGTGTATAATAATGTACAAATATTGTTTTACTGATTGGGATAAATGTGTTATACTAATGCAAGATACTAAGGGGAACTTGGGCATGGAGTACACCAGAACGCTATTACCTTCACAACTTTTCTGTAAATATGAAACTACTCGGAAATAAAAACTTCATTTTAAAAAAATGCATGGGCCTAACAAGCACATATTTCTCAAACTTTTGCAAAATTTCCACATGTAACTAAAAATGTATTCACTTACTTCCGAAAGACAGACAATACAATGTCACACCAAAGTTGCATTTAAATTCAATCCCAAGATTTTGGAGCATTTTTCTTTGCATGTGGCAAATTGTGTATGAATAAGAGCTTCCCAGCCTTAGTGATGTAATCTGCAAATTTGCTAAAAACCCAATTTCTGGCATTAAATAACCTACTGTGGATATCAGATTTACCAATTACTAATTCCTTGACTTTGATGTGGGTTAAGAATGGAGGACTGCTTTTCAGGAATTGCTATAGGGTATGAAAATCCACAGCTTTTTTATATGCAAATTTCTTGTCAATACAACTCCCTACAAGGTTTACAAACACTTAGATCAATTTGTATTGGTTCCATCCCAGAGGCCTTGTTGAATCACAATTCCTATTTCTACAGATAATTGTGGAAATTGTTTTTGTTAGTAACAGGCTTTGGTGTTACTGCCAACCCACCACCCTACTACCCAACTCCCCAGTCAAGAACTCAGCATAATGCCTTCAGTCTAGACTTCTCAGAAAGTGCAAAGCATGACAGCCTAGGATGGGTAGCTATATTCCCCCCTTTACCCCAAAGCCCTTTAGGTGACTCCTTCTGACTTCAGTAGTTTTCAAGTCTGTTACAACAGGGAATACGCCACAAAGAAAGACTTAGAGGGATATGGAAGACAAAACAGTGAAGAGATAGATTACTTGTAAATTATCAAATCAGTTATTACGTCTAATAGGAAGTAAGCTTCTAAAGGACTAGGCCTGCATCAAGGTACCATCTCTGAAACCTGGGATACAGACAGGCACATTTGAAATACACTATCTGAAAAGAAATATAAATGTGGACGCTCCTACCAGAAGATGTCAGAATTAATGCTAAGGAGAGAAAGCAGGAAATATCTGCTACCATTCCCTTCCTTATTGTCTGAAGTTTTATTCAATGAATTATCATAAAATCCAAGCCTTGGTTTCTTCATGGCCATTCTTTAGAGAAGTACCGGGGCCACCTGCTTCTGTTTACCCTACTCAAGTTTATACTATCACCATATATCTGAAAGTAATCACCGTTCACACTATTCCGCTGACTCCCAGGAACAATGTGAGGACTCATTAGGTTACAGCTGTGAACCGCATGGCGTATTTATGGGGTAGTGTCCACTTCAATATTTACAGTGTTATTCTTAATCATTTTTGCTCTGATTTGTGTTCTGAACATTTCCACTTGTTTCTCTTTATAGTTAATGATAAAATGTCATTCAAGCAGCAATTGAAAAAGAATTTAAAGCAGATGTTAAACTAAATAAGCTTTAAGACTGATTTTCTGAGGTGACTGATAGGAAAAAAAGAATAATGAAAATAATTCTAGCATGGAACAAAAAAGCGCAGACATAAATCTGTAAAAGAAATAATTTTCCAATAAAAATTGTAATGTAGAAATATGTGTATTTTCACACATAGCTCAGAGATCACATAAATGCCAGAAGAAGTGACAGTTGCTGAAATAAATGTGTTTTTTATGAAAAGCAAAGTAGTAAAACAAGCAAAATAGATGCATAAAATGGGTAAATTTCCAGTGTATTAGCTACTGCTGCCTCAGGGCAGCTGTAAATTACAAACTTGTCTTTAACTTTTTTTGGGGGGTGGTATTCATGAATATATTCTGGATCCGTTCTTCTCCATCTGCAGCCCTTGTGATCTGACCCTTTGCTGATATATGATCTTTAAAGTTTATAAATCAAAGGGTGCTAGATATTTGGATGGATAGATTCGTATAAAAACTAATATGTGATGGTGGATAAGATACTAACTTCTGAAAATATCCTTGTTGAAAAAATAAGTTGAAAAGGTCAAATTATGTGTCAGATTTTATTTCCTCTCCCCTTATCCAAAAATGCGTTCAAAAAACTTATTATTTTGCTTTTTTCTTCCAATAATGGACAACGCTATATGCAGTGACTGTGAAAGATGTAAATGATAAAGTCTTACTCATTTGGCCATACCTTCTTCATAGGTCAAGGTAATTAACTCTGCAGTGAAAACATTTGTGATGAAATACAGAGAGCAACAATAATTTAAAATGCTTTTATAGCATGGCAGTGAATCCTTCAGACAGAAGAGTCATTTTACTGTCTTATATATATGCCTAAATATTTTACTACAGCCCCTAGAGCTACAGCGAACAAAGCAAAGAATATGCACCCTTGAATGGCACTGGCCCCAGAGGACTACACACCCTAAAGTTCCTGCCTGGCATCCATGTATGAAATTGCAACTAGGAATTGAAACAACATGGCAAGAGCTATTAAAAAGGTTTAATTCTCCACCTTTTAAGCAGAAAATCAGTATCTACAACTGAACTTTAAGTAACTGCCAGAAGTACAGATTGTAAGAGAGTAGTAAGGTATATAAAGGCAACTCTACAGTTAATGCCTCATTTTTTTCCCGCCTCCATCCCACTGCCAGGTTATTTAAGTATGATTGACAAATGAAAACTATATATGTTTGAGATGTTTTGACAAATGTATACACTGTTGAATGATTACCATAATCAAGCTTATTAATATACTTATCGCCTCACATAGTTACCTTTATGTGTGTGTGGTGAAAACAATTGAGATCTACTTTTTTTAATGTTCAATTAGCCAACATACGGCACATCATTAGTTTCTGATGTAGTGTTCAACGATTTATTAGTGGCATATAACACCCAGTGCTCATCACCTTAATACCCATCACCCAGCTACCCCATCCCCCCATCCCCTCCCTTCTGTAACCCTGTTTGTTTCTCGGAGTCACGATTCTCTCATGTTTTGTCTCCCTCTCTGATTTCTTCCCATTCGGTTTCCCCTCCCTTCCCCGGTGGTCCCCCGCACTTTCCAAGCAAATTTCAAGATACAGTATATTATTAACTGTAGTCACTTGCTCTACATTAGGTCTCCTAAAATTACTCATTTTATAACTGAACGTTTGTACCCTTTAATCAATATCTCCCTTTTTCCCCTACCTCCTAGCCTCTGATAATTACCATTCTCCTCTATGTTACAATGAGTTTGACCTTTTTTCTTAGATTTCCCATAAAAGTCAGATTATGTAGTATTTGTATTTCTGTGTCTGGCTTACTACATTTAACGTAATGCCCTCCAGGTTCATTCATATTGTCACAAATGGCAGAATTTCATTCTTTTTAAAGGCTGAACAATATTCCATTGCATGTGTATATTTGAATATAGATAATTCCATTTGCTTTATCCATTCATCTGTTTGCTCTATCCATTCATCTGGACACTTAGGTTGTTTCCATGTCTTGGCTACTGTGAAAAATGCTGTAATGAACATGGACATGGAGATATCTCTTTGAGATACTAATTTCATTTTCTTCAGATATATAACCAGAAGTTGGACTGTTTGGTCATAATGGTAGTTCTATTTTTAATTTTTTGAAGAGCTTCCATATTGTTTTCCGTAATGGCTGCACCAATTTACACTCCAACCAGCAGTGCAAAAGGGTTTCCTTTCTCCACATTTTCACCAAGACTTGTTATCGTTTTACTTCTCGATGACAGTCATCTTAACAAATGTGTCATCTTATGGTGGTTCTGATTTGCATTTCCCTGAAGATTGGTGATGTTGAGCATCTTTTCATGTGCTTGTTGGTGATTTCTCTGTCTTCTTTGAAAAAAGTATTCAGGACATTTGCCCATTATTTAATTGGGTTGTTTTTACTGTTGATTTGGGACAAATTCTTTTATATATTTTAAATAGCAATGCCTGTCAGATAAATGCTTTACAAATATTTCCCCCTGATAGCTTGATTTTTCATTTTGTTGATTGTTTCCTTTGCTGTGCAGAAATATTTCAGATTGCTGTGGCCCTACCTGTTTAATTTTGCTTTTGATACCTTTGCTTTTGGTGTCACAGAAAAAACAAACAACAACAATAACAAAAACCCTTGCCAAGGCCATTATCAAGATTTTCCCCCGTCGTCTTCTCTGAGGTTAGGGTTTCAGGTCTTATATTCAAGTCTTTCATCTATTTTGAGTTGATATTTGTTTATATTGTAAAGTATATTGTAATATATAAATATATTGTAAAATAAAGATCAGATTTTATTCTTCTGTATGTGGCTACCCAGTTTTCCCAACATCATTTATTAAGACTATTTTTCCCCATTATGTTTTCTTGGAGACTTTGATGAAAATTAGTTAAATGTGTATGTGAAATTTATTTTTAGTCATTTATTCTGTTCCATTGTTTTGCATGCATTTTTACGCCAATATCATTGTTTAAATTACTATAGCTTTGTAATATAGTTTGAAATCAGGTGTGATGCCCCCCAGTTTTATTCTTCTTGCTCAAGACTGCTCTATTCAGAGACTTTTGTGGTTCCATATGAATTTTAGGATTTTTTTAAAATTTCTATGAAAAATGTTATTAGAATCTTGATAGGGATTACATACTATCTGTAGATGGATCTGGATAGTATGGACATTTTGATAATATTGATTTTTCCAAAACACAAAGACAGGAGATCTTTACATTTATCTGTATCTTTAATTTTGTTCCCCAGTGTTTTATAGTTCTTAGTGTATGGCTCTGTAACATCCTTGGCTAAATTTTGTACTAACTATTTTATTCTTTTTGATGCTACAATAAGGGGATTGTTTATTTCTTCTTTTGGATAATTCACTCTTTGTATATAGAAATGCAATGGAGATTTATATGTTGATTTTGTATCTTGTAACTTTATTGAATTCATTGATTAGATCTAATAGTTTTTGGTAGATTCTTTAGGATTCTCTATGTATATACAATCATGCCGTCCATAAAGAGAGATGATTTTACTTCTTCCTCTAAAATTGTGATGTCTTTTTATTTCTTTTTCTTGCCTGAATGCTCTAGCTAGGACTTGCAGTACTATATTGAATAGAAGTAGTCAGCGTGGCCACTCTTATTTTGTTCCTCCTCTTAAAAGAAAAGCTTTCAATAATTCACTATTAGGTATGATGGTAGCTTTGGACTTGTCATTTATGAACTTTACTATGTTGAAGTATGTTCCTTCTGTAAGTAATTTGTTGAGAGTTTTTATTATGAATGAATACTGAATTTTGTCAAATGCTTTTTCTGCATCTATTATCATAAAATCATTAAAATCATAAAAATGATATAATTTTTATCTTTCATTCTATTAATTGGATGTAGCACATTTGTTGGTTTGCCTATATTAAGCCATCCTTGCCTTGCAAGGATGAATTCTTGATCATGGTGTAGGACTTTGAGCATGCTTTTGAATTCAGCTTGCTTATATTTTGTTGAGGATTTTCATATCTGTACTCCTCAGGGATACTGCATTATAGCGTTATTTTCTTGTGTCCTTATTTGGCTTTGGTATCAGAGTATTGCTTGCCTGAAAAAATGAGTTTGGGGATGTTCCCACCTCTTTGATGTTTTGGAAAGTTTGAGAAGGATTGGTGTTAATTCGTCCTTAAATGTTTGGTAAAATTCACCAGGGAAGTCACCTGGTTTTAGGCTCCTCTTCGTTTGGAGATGTTTTATTTGATTCAATCTCTGTATTTGTCTGATCAGATTTTCAATTTGTTCCTGATGCAGTCTTTGTAAAGGGTACAGGTTTCCAGGATATTATCCACTTCTTCTAGGCTCTCCTGTTTGTTGGCATATAGTTGTTCATTACTGTGTCTTATGATCCTTTGTATTTCTGTGCTATCAGTTCTAACAACTCTTCTTTGTCTTCTCCTAAAAGTATCAAGCCCCATCGAAATTTTCTACAAATACATAGGCTCTCCAAGACATTTCATACCTATTTTCTATGTCGGATGAACCCTCTAAGACTTTACTGGATTTGCTGATTTATCATCTTTCACAGAAGTATTTTTCGTCTCCGAGTATGAGTTAAGCACCTTCCAACACTGCAGAGTCATAATAAAATCATTGTTTCTCCTTGGCCATTACTTTTCAGACCTTATGTCATAAAGTCACCCACCCGTTATGTTTAAATGCTGCTGTTAATGTTTTTGTACTGGATTATTTTCTCAGTGATAAGATAATGCTGATCCAAGCCACAATCACCAAACTCTCCTTATGTTGGTTTTCTCCTAACAGCTTCCTGATCAACCCTTAATCCTTCTGTTCCTACTTGTTTATAGCAGCCAGAGTCACCTTTTAAAACATTAATCAGATCATCCTGCCCTAAACCCTCCATTGGCTTTTATCCTTACTGAGGCCTACAGGATATTCAGGGTTTGGTCCTGCTGTTTACCTCCCAAGCTCATTTCACGCCTGTCATTCGCTCATTCACGTCAGCTTTCTAGCTGTCCTTCAAACAGGCCAACACTGATGCCCCCTCAGGGGCTCTGCATCTGCTCTGTCACATAATTCTCTTCACTGAAATTTTACTGTGGCATTGTCTTTCTCATTATTCATGTTTCAACCCTGAGTTGGCCCTCAAGCACCTTTTTTTACCCACTTCACTAAGGCAGTACCCCTAGTTATTCTGTGCTATTCTTCTATTTTGTCTTTTTAATACCACTGGCAGGTTCTGGAAAATATTCTAGTATATTTAGTTAGGTAGTTAATGTGAGTCAAGAACAAGAAGTTACTTTCAACCTAACATCTTAATGTCACATCTTTATGGTTGCTCACAGAAGACAAGACACTCCTGGGTGAAAGACAAAGTGCATTAGTATTCATGGCAGCACCATATGTCAGTTACCCAAACTCCATTTTTCTTAGGTTGACTCAAGGAGGGTCAGATAAAACCTGAACACAGAGTGAGTTGTGTTACAGAAGAAAAATTCTCAGCTTAGGGAAGTCAAAATTTTGATACTGGACTTTAAGAAAACCTCTTGCCTCAAAAGGAATACATGATATATACACTATATGTATTCCAAGGCTGTACAGGTTACATAATGCTATCTCATACTTCCCCGTCATGTGTAAGTTAGTTATTCTGACCTTTGAATTCACCCTTCAATATATGTTCTGGATAACAGGTGTAATTCCTTTAAATATTTCTCCTTTAATGCGAGCATGATATTAACCTCTCTCACAGAATGCTGGAGGGAAACTGCAGAGGAAGGAGCACTCCAGCATTTTCCAGCTGCAACACAGGGTGGGCGTGTCAGAAATGTGGCTGACAGGATATTACACGGAGTTCTGCTGTTAGCAATTGGCCCAAAAAATGAGAGCTTTTGGAAACCTTACAGGCTTAGCCTGTAGATACTTTCTATGCCTCACCTGACCCAGAAAACTGTTGCTCTAAAGCCCTTTCACCCACATGAGTACCCTGATTCCCTCTGAAGTTCCTTGAGCAGCAAGCCTGTAACCTGGAGGATCCCAGGGAGTTGTTTTTCTCTCTGTGGTCCCTTACACAGCCTGCCTATGACCCACAAGGTTCTCACTGAGCCTCCACTGGCGTTGTATAGCTCTCCTCTAGCCCACAGTGTTGCCACCCCTCTGCACACGTCTACTGTTAGTTATTGAAGGCCTCCTCCATGCCTGCTGTCTCCTGCTGGTCCAGTGAGCACAGATCAGCTCCAGCCTGTCTCTGCTGTCCACTGTGCTGAAATACACCTTCTTCAATGAGGTCCGAATCAATCTCTTTATCTCCCTTTCTTTGTGCCCCTCTCTTTCTCTGTCTCTGTCTGTGTATATATATGTGTGTGTATGATTTATATAGTTGTATATATTTATATATAATTATATAGTTATATTTACATATATATAATATACATGTAAAATTTACTCTTTATCAGAGTTTAATTATTCTTTATATTTCTTTATATCAAACCACCCGTTTAATATGCTATGTGTTTTATTTCCTGATTAGATCCAGAAAAGTATACTGTATTTAACTAATTCATATGGTGAACATATATGTTGCTTCTAATTTTTCCACTATTTTCATGAGAAAAACAAAGAATGTTTTTTTTTGTTTGTTTTGTTTTGTTTTTTAAGATTGCATTTATTTATTTGTTAGGGGGAAGGAGCTGCAGGCAGAAGAAGCAGGCTCCCCACTGAGCAAGGAGCCCGATGCGGGACTTGATCCCAGGCCCCTGGGATCATGACCTGAGCGGAAGGCAGACACTTAACTGACTCAGCCACCCAGGCGTCCCACAACATCTTTGATCCTAAATCTTTGCATGTGTCTGTGATTATTTTCCTTGAAAAAATTTCTAGAAGAGGAATTGCTACTTCAAAAATTATGTGCATTTTTAAGCCTTTCGATGTATTTTTCTAAAATACCCTCCAGAAGAATATAAAGAATGTAATCAAATATACTTCTAGGAAAGTGTAGGATGCCTAAGTCCCATTACCTATAACGAGCAGTTTATAAGGACGAAAGAAAAAAATGTGCTAAGATTGTTTAACAGCATCCCCTTAGTCTACCAAAACATCTACCAAAGGTGAGCAAACCCATTTATCACAGCTTACGCTGGACTCTCAGAGGTTATTACCCAGAGAAATAAAAGTCATATTGAATGGAAAATTATTTCTAAGTCCCTGTTGACTTGTAAACCCTACACACCTCAATGCCTTCTCCATTTTCACTTCCACCAGAAACTAGAACCTCTTCACACCTCATCTCCTCCCTCATTAAAAACCTCAAAGGGACTCAGAGGCTTACAAGCTAAGCCACAGTGTGAGTTCAAAAACTTATCAATCTCCTTAATCATGACTTACATTTTCCTGGAAAAAAAAAGTTCTGATTTCCAAACATACTGCCGTAAGTTACAAGTTTTTTTAAAAAGAAAACACTTTGACTAATAGAATATTAGACTTCCTCTTTAACTTGAGGAAAAATGTGATTCAATTCTGAGAATGAGGGACCTATATTTGGTTTGCCATAGAGATTGAAAATCTGAAACTCCTGACTTGATCTGGAAGACATGGGTTATGATAGGGACCGGGTTTAAATCAATACTTCTTTAAAGTCATAATAATAGTCCACTGAATTGTGGACAATGGATCAAATTTTCACAAGTTGGTAGTAAAATTTAAAATTAAACCAGGAAAAGCAATGAGTCGAGAGGACTCTAGACTTGGGAATCAATTTATTAACCTCCTAATAAACCGTACTTAGAGCTTCTGGCCCTTTCTCAATCATTAACTAGTAAGTCCAGAACCACCTATCTTTAATAGGGAATTAGAAAGAGTTATGTCCATGCCCCAAAGTGTAAGACACTGTACTATTCCTAAATATTTGCTGTTTACTTGAACACCCAGATTCTTGACCTTAACTCTCTCAATACTCAGCAAGTCTTCATTTATTATTCCAAATATAGCGACCGCTTTGTCCAGGTACACGAGCTATCATACCTCAGCCACAGTGACTTGATAACTAGGCTTAGACCTGCTCAATGACTCCTTTGTTTCACATGTGTTTCAGACATGGTGCTAAATGATTTAAACTTAAAAAAAAAAAAGAGGAAAAAATAAATCTTCAGGCTGGTTGATTTGGCCACTTGTCCAGATGTAGCCTTTATTTTTTTGAAATAACAGTTTTCCCACATGCTTGCCAATTATAGAATAAAGATTAGGGGCTTCCTGCTTTTAAAAGCTTCTTGGTGTCCTCAAGAATCAGATCTTACTCAAAGGCATGGGGTCATTACACCTCCGTTGTATTACTCATAGTTGCACAAATGAGACAAGAAAGCTAGTAACCTCATTCTATTCTCATTAGTTCCATGAATCTACTATCAACCCTGGTCAGAGCCTGGCACTGTCCTATTAATAGACATATGAAAAACCAAGGAAAGAGAGAGCATTCTTTTGAACTTGGACTCCTTTCCTTGACAGGAAATGAAAAGAGCAGGTTTTTTTTTTCTTTTTGAGAAGTCCCTGTACTCAGCAACCCCAAAGCTGTGGCTGCTTCAAAGAGGCTTCCAGCAGAGTGACAGACTCCCTTCTGAGGAAGAACGATGGGAATGAAAGCTCTTCCGGATCTCAACATCACGGGATCCGGCACATGGCAGTATTTCAAAGGCTCCCTTACCCCCTTCAATGGGACAATGTCCCTTTAGTAAAATGCAAGGAGGTAGAAAAGTAAAGCAAAATCACGCAGCTTTTTGTTTCCTACTCGGCACTTCTGAAACTCTGCCTTGCTACTCTCTGTTGAGAAGATAAAAATGTTCAATCAAGTATTGGGCTCAAGCGTCCAGAACTCACAATTGGACAATGAAATTTGCACAACTGTGGAGGACTGAATTATGTCCCCAAAGATGTCCACAGCCTCATTCCTGGGTCCTGGGAATATGCTACTTTCCAGGGTAAGAGTGACTTTGCAGATGTTATTAAGTTAACCACCTTGAGATGGAGAGACTAACCTGTGTTACTCAGGTGGGCCAAAGTCATCAAGAGGTTCACGTCAGAAAAAGGAGATGTGGCTGTGGAGCCAGAGGTTAGAGTGATGAGCTCTGAAGATGGAAGGAGGAGCCATTAGCACATGTATTCAGGTGGCCACTAGAAGCTGGTAAACAGGTTTTTTTGGTTTGTTTGTTTTTTTCCTGAAGCTTCCAGAAAGAATACAGTTCTGCCAACTTTTTTTTTTTTTTTTTTTTTTTTTTTAGTTCTGCCAACTTCTTGATTTCAGACTTCTGATTTGAGAACTATCAGAATATAACTTGTGTTTTTTATGCTGAGTTTGTGGTAATTTGTTACAGCAGCCATAGGAAACTAACACAAGAACCAGTTATGTATCAAGTGTCCATCATGAATTTAGGTTTGTGACTGTTTAGGGATCTCATGAGGAAGACAGCCATGGTAAAGTATGAGTACCACAAAATCTCTACATGCACGTGAAGGGAATAGCATCTAGACTCTAGGAGCTAAATGGTGGCCTGAGATAGAGGCCAGAGCACTCCTCCTAAAATCCATCCCCTTATTAGGCATGTTTCCACCTGAAAAATCTTTGGCCTAATAGATTACAATTAAAAACATGGATACTGGTATTAAAACAGGTTAAGAATTTGTTTCCAATCCATTTATTGAACCTCATCTCCTCCTCTTGCACAGGACATGCCAGATGCATTCCCTGAACAAACTCACCCGAGCTAGGCCCACCGAGTAGAATGCCTGACTGACTGGGCATATTATCTACTATGGACTTCAGGAGGTCCAGGGTGAACATCTTTTCTAAAAAGCTTTTGCTGACTCCAGATTCCATCCCTGATGGTCTAACCACTTTGTTTAATGAAATATTGAACAATTTTATTATTCAATTTTATTATTAACACAATTTATATTATGATATAATTTGTTTTTTTTAAAATCTTCCTCTCCCTATTTGATTATGGTCTCATGGAAGGAGGAGGAGAGACCTATCTTGCGACTTCTTTGATTCCTGGTACTTCGAGTTTAGCACTCAGAAAATCAACGAAAGAATCAAGAAATGACTTAATGAATTAGTGAATGAACAAAAGATGAGTGTGAGTTTTAAAAGTACAATATAGGGCACGCAAATGATTTCATGAGTTCAATTTGTGTGCAGACCTCTAGCTTTCAACATGTTTTGTGGCAACAAAAATCCCAACTCTGACCATGGCTAACAGCGCCCTGTGTAAGCTGACTCCAGCCACTTCCGCCTTCCCCCTGCTCCTTTTCTCCACTTTCCAGCATGCTAAGCATCTTGCAATTACTCAAAGTCAATATTCTTTATTCTTGTCTTAGTAATTTTGCAAATGTCTCTGCCCATTATACAACCCACATTGACTAATTCCATTTTAACCTTCTCTTCCACACTCTGTGAGCTCCTTTCTATTCAACAGATCTCACACTAAATACCAATTTTCACAAAAGCCTTCTGTGACCCCCCATTTAAAGTAGATCCTTGTTAGTTTCTCTCATATTGTTTTCCTCTATATCACAACTTATAATATATTCTCCTTTATTTGTTAAGTTTAGGTTCTCTCCCATGGACTTAAGTTCTGTAAAGACAGAGGCCATGTCAGTTTCCTTCCTCACTATTGTGTCCCTAACACCTTACAGAGACTGTTCACCCACCCAGGGTTCAAAAAATATTTGTTGAACGGTTGACTAAATGAAGAATGCATGAATGAAAGAACACATATGTAACTTAATGGTCAGTGTTTTCTAACCAGAGACAGATACTTTGCCATACTTTTTTGTCACAATCAGTTAAGTGAATACAAACTGATGAATACAAATCTACTACTTTATAGTAAGTATTCTGATCTGTCCGTTTTAATTCCAGATTATGGAAACACTGGCTAGACAGGATGATCAATAGGTACTGGTTGAAAGAGGAATTACAGCTGAGGGAAAGCAGATCAGCCTGCATTAATTCCATACAAACATCAACATGTTGGGTTCAAGAAAACAAAATGAAGTACATTTGATACTAGATTGTCCTCATGCTCTAATGGTAAATATTACTTCTGATCTTAGAGGTGACTTGTGACCAATGAGATTAAAGTATTACTGTGGGTTTCTACTTTTCACTTGAATGTGTTTTCAAGGAATAATGAAATTTGTATGAATTTTTGCATTCACAATTTGTTTTCTGTTTACGTGTTATTTTGTATTAGAGAGAGACAACTTTATGTTGTATCACTAGTGTGAAGATTCTACTTCCTGAAAACTGCAAACTCTCCAGTCTGGAGTGATGGCTTGACCACTGCACTCTCCAAAGCACCATCATTTTAAGGCACGATCATTTTAGAGTATTTCTTAAAGATGATTATGTTAATTGTGGCTCCTACTGCACTCACCTCCATGTGTTTTTAAAATAATTAATCTCATCCTCAAGACAATATGAATTTCTGCTATTTTCTGGGGGCTAAGAGACTAAGAAGTATATACAGGGTAATGATAATTATAATATTTTACTTGTCTGTGTAGTTTTATTCTTGAAGCACATAAACATTTATTCTTACTTGAGGCTCAGGAGCATACTTAAGGTTTTGTTTTTACTTCATGTCCCCTTATAATAAACATCTTTCTCATAGAACAAAACTTAATAGTTTTCTATATTTACATGTTTGTTTCCCATACCAACAAGGATTCTGGTTTATTCAGGTGATATCATAACTCTATTATGCCCATCACACAGAAGACCCCCAATATTTACTGAATTGAATAGACTGGAATAGTGGTAGTAGATATCAAATATCTTTTAGAAATTAGAATCCTAGGTTAAGGGTGGGATCTACTTACAAGTTCAAATTTGATAGGTAGTATCATCAGGACTAGAAATTACCTAACTGATACCCTGAGTAAAGCTCTTTCCACCAATAGCATTTCTGAACGTTTTTTGATACAAAGTAATATATTTACAAATTCTTAAGAATTAGAAGTAATTGGCAGAATAAGCAAATGATTTAAATTCAAAATAAATATTGTATAAGTATAAAAATATTGTTTCTTTGAATCAGTTTTGAGTTAGTACAGTGGTTCAATCATTAGCTTCATGGTTTTTTATTAATGATAGAGGAGGGAAGTTTTGAGCATAAAAACAATGGTTGGGGTAGGTAACAGCTGAAGTTCCTTTCGACAGGGCAAGTCCGTGCCTCTATTTTTCCCCAGAGACTTGCATTTTTTTTTTTTTAAAGATTTTATTTATTTATTTGACAGAGATAGACAGCCAGCGAGAGAGGGAATACAAGCAGGGGGAGTGGGAGAGGAAGAAGCAGGCTCATAGCGGAGGAGCCTGATGTGGGGCTCGATCCCATAATGCCAAGATCACGCCCTGAGCCAAAGGCAGACGCTCAACCGCTGTGCCACCCAGGCGCCCCAGAGACTTGCATTTTTAATAAAAAAAAAATAGCACTGCTCTATGTGTTATCGACCAATTATTTGTGATCACTAAAAAAAAATAGTGGAAAAAAACAAAACAGTAGATCCTAACCCAGAAACAGGGTTCTAATTCTGATACTGTTGACCCAGTTTAAGTAATGATAGCAGAGTGAAATGATTCAGGATAGGAGATCTGGAATTATCCTCACTGAATTTGTCTTGACTTTACTTCCATGTCCTAAGCATGCAACTTAACCTCTGTAAGACTCCATCGTCTCCTCTGTAAGCTGAGACGGTGCCATCAAACGTTCCTATTGGGAGTAAATGAAGTGATAGCCACAACATGCTTAGCAGAGCGCCTGATCTAGAATAGAGTACTGTCTCAATAAATGCCATCCATCTTGCCCAACACAGTCCCCCGGACGTAAAACAAAAAACTGTACAAGATCAGAAATGCCAAGTAAGATAGGAAGATAAGAGTACCACCACTCACACATCTATCATCCATCTCTAAGCAATTAGCACATGGAATGCTGCGAGGCCAGGCCGGCTTTGAGGATCCCGCTCCACACAACCAGTAGCCACTAGCCGCTGATCAACGGACAGGGGAATTAGAACCTACTTGTACTGTTTAGACCGCACAGCACTAAGACCACCTGTGCTTCATTAGAACAAAGCAGCAACTAGACTAAATGAAACTCGGTCACGGCATTGCAGATAGGAAGCTGTCATTTATCGCATGAAAGTTTATTTGAATATGTAGTAAATGCCCATGCACACAGTCACCGTGTCTTCTAATGAATCAGATCCTTTCCATTGTCCATGTTTAAAAAAAAAAAAAAAAAAAAAAGGCACGTCTCCCTTTTCACTACCTCCATCTTCCCCAAGTCATGGTCAGAATATTTTGTGAAGAATGGGCTGATGTCTCAATGAGGAAGAAAACTCAAAGCTTACAGCATCAAAAGGTATCTCACAATCATGCAGTGTGAATATTTTGGGTCACAATCAAAAGAAATGAATACATTTTCTTTCCAGCAAGGTCTGACTGGTGTTGGTATAGCCAATTAGGAGTATGTTAAAAATCTTCTCTTAATATACCATCTCACTTATTTTTCTCATATCTTTTTAATTGTGGAAATATGTTGTTAAACAATGGGCACAAACTGGAAAAAGGATTGAATGCTAATATTTAAGGTACATTTGTCAATAATTCATACACAGTTAACACTTCAAATGAAAGAGAAAATGGTGCTAGTGACTAAAATTAATGAAAACTGACCAGAATAATTTGTTCCCTTTGTTCCTCTTACTGAAGCTTATTGGTACCTACTGTCTCCTAGAGATTGGGATGATTGTTGATGACTGTCTTCAGATGTAATCTGATAAGCATTTGATTCCTCTATCCAAACTGTACGGCCAACATGGAAAGCAGCATTTTAACAGAGACATTGGGTGAACAAGTTGTCTTGGTTTGGTTTGATTTGGTTTGAATCACGTATTAGGAAATCTTAAGGACTTACAGGTATTGGCACAATTTAAGAAGTCAGAGTTTTCTGTAAAATCGTAATTCATTTGCATTTATGTTTTCTTAAAGCAATAGGACTGCCTGCTTACGTAAACACGAATCGTGTAAATAAAGGAAGGTACCCAACAGAGAGAGGTCTGAAATGACTCTGTGCATTTTATGAGGTTTAGTGATTTGATCTGGAAATCTTTTACTTGCTGAATATACTGAGGAATAATTCAAGAAAGAGAAAGAGTGGGAAAGAAAAAATCAAGAATCAAACCCTTTTCCTCAGATATAAAATTTGCCTTTCTCCAAATTTTAAATTCTGTCCTTAAACAATTTTCCAAAATCAATTAATTCATGACCAGATGGTAAGTTGTTCACAGGTAGTTGGATGCAGTGTAAATATGTTTTTGAGGAATAATATTTGTTTATATTGTCATTTATTATAATTGTACTTTTTTAGGAATATTGTCTTCAAGAATGTCTGAATGTAACCCAAAACATCATTTTATAGACAACTAAACCATATGATGCTCCCATTTTTTAAACATGTTCTCAGTCAGAAATGACATTTTCAAATGGTTCAATCCAGTTTCTGTTTAACAAAAAAGACTTCTAAATACAACCCGTGAAATTAAATTACATTAAGTAGTGGCAGATTGGATTTAAGATGTCTAAAGAAATCCTCTAGTTTTCATAAAGTTTATATCAAATACATGTTTAAAAGTAGCGGCAGAGACCGAGTACATTAGCGTGGGAGTTTGGTCTGGAGTCTACACTACAATATTATTGTGAAATCTATTTAGTACAAGTCAGGCATGTGCTAAAAATGTAATTTTTAAGAAAAAATTAGACAATACATGTATGAAATATAAGCATTTCATACTCACCCCCAAATGTCACAATCCTCTCCAATTAGAGAGTCCTTCATTTTTAACTATACCTTAATATATAGTGTCTATATAAGGAATAATAGAATAAGGCAATGTTACACCTGACCTTTAATAGGCACAGCTTTGGTTTTTTGGCCCAAATGCTTTCCCCACAAAGTGGTTTTATAAAGATTTATTTATTTGAGAGAGAGAGAGCGCGCACGAGCGGGAGGTGCAAAGAGAGCATCTCAAACAGAATCCACGCTGAGCACCCAGAGCCCAATGTGGGGCCGGATCTCACGACCCTGAGATCATGACCTGCACCTAAATGAAGAGTCAGATGCTTAACAGACTACGCCAGCCAGACACCAACACAAAGTGGTTTTAAACCAAAGATATAATCAAATCTATGAGAGGAAAATATTTGTTCATTGTGCTTCAAAGATCCTGGGCAATAATAAATTAATTTTTTCCCTTTTACAATCCATAATGTCCCTTCTATGCACCACTCCTTTTATGATGAAAAAAAAAAGAAGAAAGAAAGAAAGAAAGAAAGAAAGAAAGAAAGAAAGAAAGAAAAGAAAAGAAAAAAAAACCCCTAAATTTCAGTAAGTGAAAGAGAAACATGCAAAATGAGAGCAGGGGCATGAGGTTCTAGTCTGGAGGTCTGACCCGGCATCATTATGCTGGAATTGATGTGGTCACACCCAGAGGTCATTAAAAAACATTTCACCAGGGGAACTCCTTGAGCTAAAGAGCAAATGAAATCTTAGAGTGTTTAACAGGAGTAACAGATAAGAAGAATTAATGACACCCTGAAGTCACAGCCTCAGGGAAACAGTTGACAAGACTAATTTACCTAACACTTTGGAACCTCTGGAGTCTATCTAATAATTATCTCTCTGCCTTCCCTTCCCCTCATTTATCCACCCTCTCTCCATTCATTCTCTTTAATTCTGGGAATGTGCCTCCACAGTTTTGTTCCCTGACTTCTTAATTTGTCTGAGTCTGTCTCTGCAATTTGAGTCCCTCTCTCACATTAATGCCAAATTTGTATTTTCTTTCTTACTAAATCCATAACCTCCTTAAGGAACTTTAAATATTTATTGTACTTTTCAGAATAACACTTCACTTTCTTTTTATTATAAAATTCAGATCAATAAAATGTCACCTCTGGTTTCTTTGTAGGAATTCTAATTAAATTAATTTGCCTTTCCCTTTCATTACAATACCACAATATAGTGAGTGACCTACGATAGAAAAAAGTTTCCCCACTTTAATGTACACGTAGCAAAATATACTTTTGGCATAATTAAATCTTATGGCAAGAATGAGGACTTGGACTTTTGTCAGTTTTAAACATTTTCTGTGTAATTTGTGGAATTTTTATCTAATATTTGGAGTCAGAAATAAACTAAGTAGAAAAAATAACTCTAACTGTATTGTGTTAAATCTCTCAAGTCTATTTTTCTTTTTTCACTAATGGGACTTTCCCCTCCTTTGCTCTTAATACAAACACTTCAAACAGGATGCACTAAAAAGTCATTCAAGCATTTTGCACATTTATACTATCAGCAAACCAACACCTAAAGTTAGGGCAATATTCTATACAGTCAGAATTTAACTGCACATTCCCTCCTTTGGCACAATCAGAAGCTCTTTTTAGGGGGCGCCTGGGTGGCACAGCGGTTGAGCATCTGCCTTCGGCTCAGGGCGTGATCTCGGCGTTGTGGGATCGAGCCCCACATCAGGCTCCTCCGCTATGAGCCTGCTTCTTCCTCTCCCACTCCCCCTGCTTGTGTTCCCTCTCTCGCTGGCTGACTCTGTCTCTGTCAAATAAATAAATAATCTTAAAAAAAAAAAAAAAAAGAAGCAGCTCTTTTTAGAGGTAAATTACAAAGTTCCCCTTGCACAACTGACATCGCGTGATTGGATTACCACATTAAGCTACAAAATAACCTTATGAATTGAAAGACATTGCAAGCAGCAGCAGCAGGGATTTACCACGGCAAAGACTGGACTCTTAATGAATCAAAAGGCTCAATGAATCCAGGAAAAATGCCCCTGAGAGTTGCATAATGGTGATGTGTGATGACTAATGATACAGTATTTCTGTCCTGTTCTCATAGGCATACGTATCTGAAGGGTGAACCGGGATCAGTTATTGAGTGTTGAAAATTAGTTAAGATTCCAAGTATAAATTCTTCTAGAAAACTGGATTCTCCCTCCATCTCAAGACACCTCAGAAAGTCAACTTTGTCATTATGATCTGAGCAAAGAGTGCCCAAAGAAAAGCATATTCAGCTTTTCTATCTGACCAAACTGCCCCTGGCACATAGAGTAAGTGTGCATGTGTGCAAGCATGTCTGCGTGTAGAATCCTGCACTTTGGTTCTGTCCCTCAACCATTTGTGTCCGGACCTGGGAGCTCCTTCCTTTGCGTTCATGAAGAGCTGTTTCGTTCTTTGTAATGGCCCTGTAGTAATCCAAGGCATGGACTTTACATAATTTATTCTGCTATTGTGGGCATCATTATGTCCCTCATTATGAGATTATAGACACCACCACAACAAATAGTCCTGTGTGTAAATCAACTCAGACATATGGGAGTTCATTGGCAACAACAGTCCCAGATGTACAATGTCTAACTCAAAGATTCTGGCTCTTTTGATCAAATTTGTCAAAATGCCATCCAATGAAAAATATATAAAAAAATATTTCCCTAAATTTTACCGACAGTATAATCAAATGTCTTGATGTCCAATAATTATGTAGGTAAACAGGTTTCCTCCTTGTCATTTACATTTTCATTAAGGGTGTACTGAACATCTCCTTATATATTATCTTTCTTATGCGTATTTTTTGTCTGTTTTTCTATGGGGTATAAGAATTTAAATTTTTTTTTTTTTTAAAGATTTTATTTATTTATTCGACAGAGATAGAGACAGCCAGCGAGAGAGGGAACACAAGCAGGGGGAGTGGGAGAGGAAGAAGCAGGCTCATAGCAGAAGAGCCTGATGTGGGGCTCGATCCCAGATCGCCGGGATCACGCCCTGAGCCGAAGATAGACGCTTAACCGCTGTGCCACCCAGGCGCCCCAAGAATTTAAATTTTTTATTAATCATCTTTATCCTATAAACAATTCAGCATTTGGCTGAGACACCGTGGTTGCCTTTTGACTCTGTTTACGGTCATTTCAGCTGTACTGCAGCATTATTTACAAAAAATAAATGTACCCATTTTAAGTGTACAATTTAAGTATTGTACCACGTGATATAGAATGTTTCTGTCACCCAGTGTTCTAATTTCCCTTGTAAATCTTTTCTATTTATATTCTCAAACACAGATCTGATTTAACTGTAGATTGGTTTTCTTGTTCTAAAATTCTATAAATGCGTAATATGTACTCTTTTCATCTGTTGTAGAATTTGTCTACACTTAGTACATAGAGCATTCCTTTTTATTCTGAGTAGTTTTATATTGTGTGAATATACAAAAGTGCTTATCAGTTCACCTGTTGACTGACATTTCTTTTGGGTTGTTTCTGGTTTGGAGCTGTTTTTATTTATTATTTTTTTCATATGATTACATTTAACTTTTTAAAACTGTGTTTGTTTTTAATTGACATATAGTTGACATGCAATACTTTATTAGTTTCAGGTCTTCAATGCAATGATCTGACAATACACATGACAAAATGCTCACATGGTAAGTGTAGTTGTCCCCACACAAAGTTATATAAGAAAATACCAAACTCATACTAAAAATAGTTGGAAAACTTTACTCTCCTGCCAGCAATATATGAGAGTTCCAGTTGCCTGCCATTCTGTCAGTCTTTTACTTTAGCCATTCAAGTTGATGGGTGGTGGTATCTTGTTTTACTTTGAAATGCCTGATAATAATGTTGAATATCTTTTAACATGCATATTTGCCAGTAGTATTTTTATGAGGATTTTACTCAAAAATTTTTATTGGGTTGTCTTTATTTTATTGGTTGTCTTTATTTCAGTAAGAATTCTTCATATATTAAAAAATAAATTATTTATGTTATGAATGCAAGCGTTTTGTCAGCACACACACACAATTTTCACCCAGTCTGACTTGTGCTTTTATTTCCCTAATACTTTTTTAAAGGCCAAATATTAAGTTCTCAATATTGATGAAATTGGATTAATCAGCATTTTTCTTTTTCTTTTCATCATCAGGGAAATGCAAATGAAACCCACAATGAGATAACTCCTTACACCTGTTAGAAAGAGTAGACTCAAAAAGAAATGACAAGTGTTGGCAGAGATATGGAGAAAAAGAAACCCTCCTTCACTGGGAATCTAAATTGGTACAGCCACTGTGGAAAAAAATAGGAACACCACACAATTCAGTAATTCCACTACTGGGTATTTACCCAAAGAAAACAAAACCACTAATTCAAAAAGCTATATGCACCCCTATCTTTACTGCAGCATTAAATAAAATAGCCAACATATAGAAGCAACCTAAAATGTCCACCAAAGATCACGCACGTGCGCCTGGACACACACACACACACACACACACACACACACACACACAGAGCATTATTACTCAGCATAAAAAGGAATGAGATCTTGTCATTTGCAACAACATAGATGGACCTAAAGGGTATTAGGCCAAGTGAAATAAATCAGACAGAAAAAGACAAACACCATATGATTTCACTTATATTTGGAATCTAACAAAAGAAACAAACCAAAAGCACACCCATAACTATGGAAAACAAACTGACAGTTGACAGAGGGGAGGACGCTGGGGACATGGGCAAAATGGGTGAAGGGCAGTGGGAGATACAGGCTTCCAGATATGGAATGAATAAGTCATGGAAATAAAAGGCACATGACGGGGAATACATTTAGTGATATTATAACAGTCTTGTCTAGTACGGACGGGCAGCTACACTTGTGAGCGTAGCATAATGTATAGAGATGTTGAATTGCTATTTTAGACACCTGAAACTAATGTAACATTGTATATCAACTACACTCAAGTTAAAAAAAAAAAATCAGGACAAGTTGTTAGTTATTTCAGTGTTAAAATTTGTTTGCTGATGGTCTGAAACTCATGAGCAAAAAAGAGAGAATGTTAGAAACTGAGCAATTTAAGTTACAGCTACCTATCACTCTTATCTGATGATTGGGTGATTGTAGGTAGCACTGGATAAACCAGAGTATCAAAGATTTAGAGGGGGGAAAAGCCTATTTAGATGCTTCTAAGGAGCGATAAATGGGAGTTTGAGAGATTTAAAAACAGTAATTTTTATAAATACCATCACCTGTTAGTCTTTCTAGCTAAGTAAGGGTTTCAAATGCCTTGACTTTTAAGCATATGCATATGTATGCATAATTAACTTTGAACTCATCCTTTCAGACCTGACTTGAAACACAAAATTTTCTTTCTCTTTCACTTTTCCCACACATTTCCCTGCTTTCTTGATGGTTTCCACCAAAGAGAGCAGCAATCTTTGCTGACATTTCTACATTTTATAATAATTTTTTATTATGTTATGTTAGTCACCATACTCTACATTTTAAAGCCACTAACATTAGGGGCGCCTGGGTGGCTCAGCCATTAAGCGTCTGGCTTCAGCTCAGGTCATATCACAGGGCCCTGGGATCAAGCCCCGCAGCGGGTTCCCTGTGCAGCAGGAAGCCTGTTTCTCCCTCTCACAGTCCCCTTGCTTGTGTTCTCTGTCAAATAAATAAATAAAATCTTAAAAAAAAAAAATAAAGCCACAAATATTAGATGTGAAGTAATAAATTTATAGTAATGGAAATCCTCAAAATTGGTCCAAATTTTTATTCCTTGGAATAAATCTGGAAAATGAGTATTTGGAGTAAATCACATNNNNTTTCTCTTCATATATATATATATATATATATATAGTTGAATTTCTCTTTATATACATAGATATAGATATATAGATAGTTGAATTTCTCAGGTGAATTGATGGGCACACACACAGGTTTTGTTACCATAACTCTAGACACACAGGTATTTCATCTGGGAATTTCCTTGAAATCAGAATCAGGTTTTATTTATATTTGTACATCTGCATCTTAATAATGTAATACTTGGTACACAGGAATAAAACTTTTGTGACTAAATTCTATGATAAACACAATAAATCAATTTGGTTTTTATACAGTTAACTACCTTAAGTGTATTTCAAGATATGACCATCAAAGGGTAGAGTTTTTGATTTATCATCATTTTCAATTAAGAAAGTATTTTCCAACTGGTCTAACATTTTAAGAGGTTTTAGAGGAATATCACTTTCTCAACATAGGTAGTCTGTCCATTTCAGACTCTGACACGCTTTTCCTTTGCTGACGAATTTTTCAAAGGGGTAGTTTACAGTGACCCCCTCTCCATTTCCCTTCCACTTCTCAATTTATTACAATTTGTATTTGCCTCCATTATCCAGAAACTGATATTCTTATTTAATTCCAAATGACTAAACAAGTCACTTTCAATCCTGATTTGAACTCTGCATAGGATGAGATAATATTTCTTTATCCTACTCACTGAAGTTCCCCTTCTTTGACTTCAGAGGCTCTATTTTCCTAATTTTATTCCATCCCTTATTTTCATTCTTGGGGTTATTCCCTACACATTAGTGTTTCTGAGTGTGCTATCATCATCTTCTCTAACTTTACCCCTCTCACTGAGTGATGCCATCCAATGCTATTAACCCGAACACTATATACGGGAGATTGTATTTTTGTTTAGAATGCTCCCTACTTTTTCCATAGTGTCCTCTGGCTCCTTTGAGGACTGGCTGGGCCCTGTGATTTGTTTTGCTCAGTAGAGGATGAACACAAGGTAATTTGCTAAGTGTACAGTGAGGCTTTAAGACACATCATGGGCTTTCACTAGCTCTTTTCGCATCTTTGCCATCCATCGTGAGAGGAGCATTCCTTGGGAAATGTGTAGTCCCAGGATAGGGAGACACATGAAGTAGTACGGAGATGTTACAGCCCAAAGACGAGTGTTAACTTACTCCAACAGAGACACATCTAATCCACCGGTCCAGGAACAAAAAGTAAGTACTTGTTCTAGATCACTAAGCTTTGGGAGAGTTTTCATTGGGAGGTTTTGATGCCCGTAAGTGGTACTACACCATGTGTTTGTTAATGTCACTCAAACCATCCTCCTAAATTTTCAGCAAAAATATCCAACTGTCATTTTAACATTCTCATCCGGGTGATTCATCCACACCTCAAATTCAATATATACACAAATGAACTTGTTTTCCCCAGGTAAGCCAATTTCCCCATGTTGCCACTTATTTCAGTAAAGAAGATTTGGTTTTGTCTGTTTTCCAAGCAAAAAACCAAGACACTGTCATCCTTTCTTCATCCCTCTTCCTTAGCCAAATTGCTAATTCCTTTTAGTCCCATTTTAGCTATAATCTCATCTGGTGATCCTTTTTAACCACTCCATACCATTTACCCCACAACTAGGCTGAGTTAACTCCCCCTTGGGAACTTATACATAAGCGTATAACGTCTTATAGCATTGACTTATGTCCCTGCCTCTGCTTTAGATATTTCATAGGAAACATGATTAGTATTTTTTTTAATATCTAGTTTCTAGGGGAGTCATTTCATTTATCTATCTCAAGCACCGGAACATAAATAGTAAAAAAAAAAAAAAATTGGGGGCACGAATGAATGGATATAAATTTGGATAAATAGTTAAGGGGTAGGCAATGATTTAACTCTCTATCTAATAAAATTTAAATCTACCAGAAACTCATCAAACTTATTTTCATTTAAGACACAGACATTCAAGAAGAGCCTCACTGGGAAGTCTTTTCAACCTGCCAAGGCAGGAGTTGCACATCCCATACTGGCAGAGTACTTAGTACAAACTTTAATTATCACACCATATTGTTATAATTTGTTTCGAAGCCTGACTTTCCCAGAAGACTGTGAAATCCCTGAGGCCTGAATGACAATATTATTAAGTAGCGAAATCCTAAAACTGAGCAGTTAAATCCCCAAACTGAATGCTGTTACTTTATGTAGTACTGATCAATGTTTGTTGAACTAGATCGTTCATTCCTTTAGTAGTAACAGAGCTTCATTATGCGCCTTCTACAAATCCCAAAGCTGGGAACAGAGCAGAGGTGTAACAGGACGATCACCTACACATATTTACTATGAAAACTTAGAGTATGGAGCTCAAAAGCAGAAAAGATTGTTTTTTTTCTTTCTACAGTTATAGGATGTTTGCAGATTATCTACAGAATTGCATCTTTAACAATGGCTTCAAGAGACCGAGAAGAGTTGTGTTGTCCCCCCCAAATAAGCCAATAGCCCCTGCTATTCTATTACCATTTGGAGTAATGCATAATTGCACTTAAGGTTTATACTGGTCTCAATTCAATATGGTCTATCACATTCAGGTACCAGCAACTCTCATCTTATAAGATCATTACTAATCCAACTGAGTTCTATTATCATATTTTATTAGTTTAGCGGGTCTTTTCCTGAGCTCTGCAGTGTTGTGTTTAATGTGCATGCATATTTTGTCTATCTGTGTTCAAATTCCTCTTATGAAAGCTATTACTCTTGGTAGATGGCCTGATTTTAAGAATTGTATTTTCCTTTTTCCCTACTGTATATCACCATCATATTAAGTCACTTTAATGACTGCTTAAAATGTGTAAGTGCTGCTGGGTGACATTCTCATTACATGCTTTATTTCACAAATTCAGAGTATTTTATTATTAACTTTTGAAGAGCTCTGAAAATCAGTAAACAAGTCATATAAGAATCTCTTTTAATTCTTTATGGATTTATCACCAAAACTGCATTTCAAATACACAAACATTATTACAAATATTTAATAAGAAAACTGTTTTGAGGATATATTATAAATTAATAATATTAATAATATTCTTCTACAACTTAATAGGATACTATGATATGTAACATATATAATGTTATGCATTTTACTTTCTTCTATAATTAAAGTGGCTAAACATTAATAGATACCACTCTGAATGAAAGTAGTGATTTTGTTTCTATCAGTCAGAGAGACAAAGAATTCTTTGAGTTACAGCATGTGGCTATTGATACAATTAGACTATCCATTATATATTCTTGCTTTGTACTTTGTGAATCCAAAATCATTTGGGGAAAATTAAAATTCTAGGTTGGTTTTTATAAATGACCTATTCTCACTTTTGATTTTCCTTTGGGCTAATAGTAAAAAGCACTTAAGGTACTGGCCAAAGTGAATTCTGAGGTCATTTAAAGTCCTCAAAATCAATGATTCTAAAACAGAGTCCTTTCCTTACACTGCCTCCCACGGCATCAGAGCGAGGCCCACTGCAATGACTGAATTACCCTTCTCGTAC
The DNA here is from genome assembly GCF_017311325.1 of Ursus maritimus. Classification (NCBI taxonomy): domain Eukaryota; kingdom Metazoa; phylum Chordata; class Mammalia; order Carnivora; family Ursidae; genus Ursus; species Ursus maritimus. The sequence continues at coordinate 72,164,631 of NW_024425563.1, read as the reverse complement.
TGTCGTCTAGGCTAAGTGGCATCCGCGTACTGTACACCGCACAGGCTAAAGCAGCCTACTTAACCGCAGGCTCGGCGACTGCGTATGTCTGGGGTGCGTTTAACTTTAATGAACTTCAATCTGCCCGGTTCCTGATGATCTCTCCAATTTATAAAGATAACTTTGGAATTAGGTCCTACTTCCCTGCCCACTCTGAGATAATCTATAAATTTAATGATCAAAGCCTTTATTCCAGCATTTAGTCACTGATGAAAGATTGCTCTATGCCAAACTCGACTGCTGTATCCTTAATGCTGACACTGGTGCGTTGTTAAATATACTCATCTTGAAGGGAGCGTCAGAGCTCTGTAAAATAGCTAGGTTATGACTATATATAAAGGCTATTATTCATTGAAAAGAGACAAAAGTTAAGAAAGGAACTTGTTCTTTATGAAGACACTGGTTGATATCAAATTCTTGCTTTCACTGAGGAATACTGAACACCGTACTAAAACATTACAATTAGGCAGACTGCTTAAAATATTTTTGATTTCTTAGCTTTTCTTTTAAATTATTCAGCATTTTTTTGTTGACTTAGAATATTACTAATCAGAAAATTGCTTGTTAATTGGTCTAGAAGTCAGGGGTCTTAAAACTGCAGATGGTAATTACTTTCAAGAAATTTCTATTCAAGTCAAAATTATGGCAATAATGCCAAAACTCTGGGTAAGCCTAATAGGTGCTTCCATATCTTATGGCCAGTCTGAGATGTATTAGAAGATTACTGGGATGCACTTTTGAATGAAACAACAATATCATTGAAAAAAAAAAGAAAAGAAAAAAAAATCCTCATACATCCATGGCATTCTGGTTCCTGCTTCCAAATTACAAAGTTACTCCTCAACTTCTGTAGCAATTGTGAACATGTTGTGGACCACCTCACTATCAAAAAGAAAAAAAAAATGTTACAGGTAGCACGGCTGTTATAAATCAACTACTTCAAATTGATTAACATGCAAGGAAACCGAAGTCCCAAATGACAACACACTAATTGCAAATGGGGAAGTTTTGTTCCAACAGAGCAGGAACCAGAATCCAGACCTTCTAATTTTCAGTCCAGTATTCTTTCCAATCATTTGATGAGACATCACATGAGGTAAAGAGAGGATGCAGTTTAAGGTAAGTGGAAAAAAAGAGCCTACGGGAAGATTTTGGCAAGATCCAATACAGACAAGTGCTCTTTTAGGGCTCCCAGCACCGGCCATGGGAAGGGGTGGGGATGAGCGATCTGATGAAAAACTGATTCTTGCATTCGTTGTGTGTGTGGGGAGGTGTGTGCTGTTTTCTCTTCGTATGATTGCATGATTCTCTCTTCATCATGGAAATTAACAGAATTTACCAAAATACATCCAACTGTGGGTCTATTTTTTTTTTTTTTTATCCTTCCTAGCTTTCAGAGTCCCTTGCCTTTTCATAGGTGGTTTTCTCATCACTAAGTTTTTACTGTTGCTCCTCCCTCACTCCCCCATTTTGAAATTGCTTTTAACACTCCTGCAACTGCTAGTTCCCATTTTCAGCAAATCTATGATGCCATACGCAATAAGATTTAACTTAATTTCACGGGTACTATAGCATAAAACAAATCAGACAACAGGAATTATAATAGGGCATGGACTGTTAGACACATCCTATTTCCAGAGTATATGTGGAAAAAAATGCTTCTAGGAATCAATAATATCTTAGTTTTTTTTTAAGTTATTGTTCTAGTGCTCCCTTATAATTTCAAACTCAATCATTCAGAATTTTATGAACCTCTCCAAGCTCATCTCTTTTTTTGAGAGAGAGAGACAGAGAGAGAGACAGAAAGAGCAGAAGCAGTGGGGGGGCAGGGGGAGGGCAGAGGGAGGGGAAGAGGGAGAGAGAATCTTAAGCATGGAGCCCCACACAGGGCTTGATCTCACAACCCTGAGATCATGACCTGAGCTGAAATCAAGAGTCCTAAGCTTAACCAACCGAGCCACCCAGGTGCCCCACTCAAGCTCATCTTCTAATCATCAAATTCATCAATCATCTCCTACCATACATGCTACATTTTACATGGAATGAATCTTTCCAATTACCATTGTTTTAATTTCCAAACTCTTTAGTTTTCTATTTGGAACATGCTAGTATTGTATTATGCTCTGTAAATGTCACTCTCACCATTTAATGAAATATTTAAATATTTAAAGTAATATTTAATTTAAACCTTCTCATTCAAAGTTCTTTCAGTGCTCAGATGCCCACAATGTTGAACTCCAGGGTAGACTGTGACTCATTCTAACTAATTTAATACTGGTAATCATTAGCTCTGTCAGCAATTGTCATCACATCTCAGTTTTCTCAGGCCCAGGTAAAATAAAAACAAACTATAAAAGAAATAAAAAATAAAAATTTTTAAAATTTAAGCTTACTTTATAATTTTTTTTTTTTTGAAAGTTGAAGATCCAGCGTGAATGCCATGGGAAATGGGATAGAGTTTTAGGCAAAGACAACTACAATTTCAGAGAAATTTATTTACGTGAGTCAGATGCCAAGCAAAGTTTATGTGACTTCCTTGGGATTCTTCACTTTGAAGCTTCTGGCACTTAGCTAGAAGCCTGGAATCCTCTCCCCAACTCCCTGCCACAGCTTCAAAGTCCAACTTTTTGTTCACAGTTCACTTTGAATTAAAAGATGTTACTGGGGTTCTAGAGAAGGTGGATGGGGGAAATCAAGGCATCGCTTTACCCACTCCCCTGGGGACTTTCTTCCACCTGAAATATCAACTGTAGCATTTACTGACAATAAGCTTGGAAATACCATGTATGTGAGCGGAGCATCTGTTTTCTAGCTATTAAAGAATGCCTTAACTCTTGATACGTTCATTGACGCATTTAGTAGAAAATAAAGAGAAATATAATACAAAGTATCATGGCTTCCGTATACCATCTTGAGCGGTGGATTCCAATGCCAAGTTTTACTTTCTACAGTGGCAACTTCCTAATTTTTTTTATGTAAACATATTCCACGCCGCTCATGAAAAGGGCCAGACTCATTCGAACTGCAAGCTGCTTGACAGCTCTCTTTTCCAAGTCATTTTCGAGAACACTACAAATACTCGTGGAACTTTACTTTCAGCAGTTAGTCATAGTGTCCTGAACCTACCACGCTCTTCCGTGCCCCCGCATTTTGCCCACTAAGCCTGAAGCACGTTCTTCCGCTTTTGCCTTAGAAGTACACTCCGGCTCACCTTTCTAGACGCAGTTCCAGTATCATCTATTTTATGAAAATTTTTCTGGCCCATCTACCATAGTTGGATTCCCATAATGCTTCTTTATTCGATAGTCTTCTAATGATTTATTTACATGTATTTGTGTCATGTGACTTTTTTCTACTCTATGTAGGAAGTCATAGGCTCATGATACATGAGGGTCAAAAATCCTAATACTTCCTCCATCCTAATCCCTCAATGGCCTATTTTATAGACTGCATAGAACCCAAGTGGTATTCTACGAGTTCTATTTAAGGCACTTCTCTTTGCCATTAGGCAATTAACTAACACAAATATTGAATACTAAAAACAGGATGTGCTCGTTTTAAATAATAAAAAAAGTTTTAAAGACAGTGCTAACCCAAAACAATATTTGCCACGAGGGTTATATCAAAACATTTTTTGACAATCTCATGTCTTCCAGAGTCTCCTTTGCATATCCATGTATATCCTTTTTCCCAAATTTCAGACCAATTACCCAGAGGCCTTAGTTCATTTTGGCTGTTATTGTCATTATTACTAACTGTACTATAGGCCTAACTCTTTCTGAGTATTTTATACACATCAGCTAATCTCATTAAATCCTGAAAACAATCCTAGGATGTGGGTGCTATCATCATTCCCATTTGAAAGATAAGGAAACAGAGGACAAAGGAGAGGATTATTTTTGATTCTGTAAGTCTTCCCAGATTCCCTCAAATCCTATCATTATGTTATCACAGTTATTACATTATTAATCCAGCAAAATATTACTCATATTGTATTGGACTATAATAGACTGATATTAAAATATTTACACTGCTTTCTATTTGTATAGCACCTTATCACCTAGGCAACACTTTCACAAACATGATTTCACTCGCTTTTCACAATGATAGTCATGCAAATCACACCATATTCGGTGAAGGATGACCTTCATCAGGGCCTAAAGAGGCTAAGAAAAAGGAAATTTACATCAAAGTCCTACTTTGTTGCCAAGACACCATCTTACGTTCAAAGTCGGCATTGTCATAGGCTAAATAATGGTTTCGGGTGATACCAGGTCCTACTCTTCTTGAACATGTGAATGTTACCTTATTTGGATAAAGGGACTTTGCAGGTGTGATTAAGTCAAGGATCTCGAGATGGGGAGATTATCACGGACCATACAGGTGGGCTCTAAATGCTACCACACGTATGCTTGAGAGAGAGAGATACAGAGGCAGAGGCAGAGAGAGAAATTTTATGCACACAAAAGAAAAGCAATGTGACAGAGGAGCAAACAGGGATTGGAAGGTGTTGGCATGGAAATTGGAAGTTTTTTTCAGCCACGAGCCAAGGAATGCTGGAAGCCACCAAAACCTGGAAAAGCCAAGAAACAGATTTTCTCTTAGAGCCTTAAGACAGAGTGTGGCCCAGCCAACACCTTGATTTTGGCTCAGGAAAACTGGAGTTTTGGCTTCCAGAACTCTGAGAAAATAAATTTCTGCTCTTTTAGCCATGGCATTTATGACAATTTCTAACTGCAGCCACAGTAAAGTAATGCAAGCCTGAACTGAATGTCTATTACATCTGGGCCCATTAGCCTCATGACGGTGATTAAATGAACATCGGTGTCCCCTAGTGTCTTGCTATCTAATGTCCAGAGTTAAAAGAAATCTAGTACATTACAATTTCTGTGTCCCTTATAGAAGAGCCTCTTATCTTCCCCTTGATTTCACAAGAAAGAACATTAACTACAGGTGACATTGCTATTGTTCCAACTCAGTTTCCTGCTGCATCACTGTTCGTCTTACGATATATGTCAAATGCATGTATGAATGCTGCCTCTTAGTGTCTCCTTGACTATTTTGCTTGCTTCTTCCTTACCCATATGATTTGTGTGCCACTCCCATTCACCTCTCATTGTGCTTCTCTCCTCAAAGCTTTCTAGGACATTAACCTCTTCTCAACTCTCATCTTTTCCATGTTTTTGTATTATTTGATCCTTTAACCACTTTGTAACCCACCTCCTTCTAGTTTCCTTAAATTTTTATGGGGGACCGACATTTTCCAACTAACCTTGTTTGCTGATGATCACTCATGAGGCTGTTTTTGTGTTTAGCTATTGCTTGAGCTCTTCCAAACAGCTTAGCATGACAACAAATCCCTGCATCCTATCTGCAGCAGAGTTGTATCGCATCATTTTTCTAATATAGTTTACATTTCTGAAAATGTGAGAGGTGTGAGCTTTTATTTGTAACAATCGTCACTTTGCTGATGTACCACTTTCTGTGAGTCTGTGCCAGCATACTTTTATCTAAATTGAGCTGACATAGCTTTTGAAGTAATTGTGGAAGGACTTTAATTTCTTACAACGCCCATTTTACATCCTTTGAATGAAATTACTGTCTAAGTTAAAGGAAGAAGACACCAGAGTGGAATCTTTATCAGTAGGTCCAAATCATAATCTTTGTCACGCAATGTCTGGGCCTGCCATTGGGATCCACTGACAACAGCGTAACAACCGAGCTAATGACTTAGCATTCCAGGGCACCCAGTCTGCTTCAGCGCAGGACGACTGAGAGCTGAGCATCGGGAATTCTGCCTACCCGCAAATTTGGAAGTGGCGCCTATAAACTGCTTACCCAAATTTTATTCATATACTTGTTTATTTATACCTTGACTCATTTCAAGAAGAATTTAAGGCGGCTTATAGAGATGAAATACATTAAAGGAGAGTAAAACCAAAAAGGAAAGCACGCTGATCGTGAAGTCATATGCATGTTAGTATCGGCCACAAATTCCGCGCCAAGATTTCTAAGCAAGCCGAGAGGAAAGCTAACTGCATCTCAGTTCAGTGAGCTCAGCTCATTTTCATCTGAGAACTAGTAAGAAATCCCTCCCAAAAGTCCTGAAGAAAAAGATGTTGCATAGGAAATGAACACTTTCCGTACATGTGATACCGCACCTTTCTATAGGGTCATTGGCAGTATTCATAAAAATGTCCTTGGTATGAAAATAAAGCATTAGCCAATCACATGCTCTCGTAAGGCAAGGTGACAATTTGGTTGGTACGGTCCAGGTCTCCTATGCGGAATGCCACAGACCAAACATCGTATCCGACACTTCCCCAACTCTTTACCTTCGTTCTTATTGCTGTTTCTGATTCTTGCTGATAATTTCTGATTATATCTTTGTGGAAAACCTACATATCCTTGAAGGCTAGTTCAAATATTACTATCAGGCATGTCATAGAGTTGATAAGAGCAGAGAATGTGGAGTGAGAAAGAACTAGGTTAGAATCCTGCCTTCTCCGTGTACAAGCTGTGTGGTCTTAAGCAAGTTAATTAAATTCTCCAAGCATCTGCTTCCATATCTTTAAAGTGAGACGGAAATTTTATCTCGTAAGATTGCCAATATCTTTAAATCTGGTCATGGAACATAAGAATTCAATAAATGATAGATTTATCTGGCCAGAGGAGCCTTTTTTTTTTTTTTTTTTTAATATCACTGCATTCTGAATTCACAGAGAAGAATGGCGGAAAGGTAAGTAGGACCTGCAGCCAGGTTTAGTTCATTTCTTATCATCTGTGTACCACTGCTGACATTGTGGTAGGCTCATCGCCTCCAGAGATTCCCGCCTACCGGTGCACACCTCCTAGCCTGTGCCTGAGCTCCTGACCCATAGAAAGTGTGAGAAAATAAATTTGATCCCTCTAGACTGCTCAATTTGTGTTAGTTTGTTACACTGCAACAGAAAACGAATACAGGCATGTGAGTTAACCTCTATGACCACAAGTTGTCTCATTTGTAAAACGGAGACAATGGCGTTCATGGTACAGAAGTGTTCTGAGGGTCGATTATGATTGCAAGGATATACATATTTATAAAAAGAAAATACTGTAAAATCTGAGATGGCATGACTACCCTTACAAATGTATGGCACTCAGGGGTTACTTTTGTACTCTAATTTCTTCGTGGCTCTTATCTCCCCCCATCATACTGTGAGCCAGAAATAGCTTCTATCTTATGTCTCTGCATCTGAATAAAAAGTTCTTGCAAAATTAGTCACAATGATAAAAATCACAACAGTTGTTACCTCAACAGGAGACGGAAGTAGATCATACTGCGAAGGGACACCAGGAAAACTTACAGAGCTGGAAAATATTCTCGATCTTGATCTGGGTAGTATATATATATAGAAACCATCAAGCTGTGCCTTTGGGATTAATGTACTCCATGGATTTTTTGTATTTTAATTATCCACTTTTTAAAGATACTAATGCATTAATCTCTGAGAAACACAGTTTTATTTTTTAGTGGAATATATGATGTTTTATTACAGTTTTTTTTAGATTAAGTCAAGCAAATTTGACAGAAAAGGAAATGGGCACATACGAGGTTTTCCGGAGCGAAAGCCACAGCAACAGTTGCTCTGTTTTCAAAAATGGCAAGAAGATGACTTACAAATGACCAACAGATGGTCATGGAAAAATGCTCAGCATCGCTAACCATTGGGAAAATACAAATCAAAACCACAATGAGAGATCACCTCACACCTGTCAGATTGCCTAATAGCAAAAAGACAAACAGTAATAAATGTTGGCAAGGATGCGGAAAAAAGGAATCATCGTACATTGTTGTGAGATTGTAAATTGGTGCAGCCACTGTGGAGAGCAGTATGGGGGCTCCTCAAAAAATTAAAAATAAATTTATTGTATGATCTAGCAATTCTACTTTCAGGTATTTATCCCGAGAAAATGAAAACACCGATTTGAAGAGGTAAATGCACCCCCTGCTCATTGCAGGGTTATTTATGATACTCTAGATACGGAAGCAAACCAAGTGTCCACTGACAAATGAATGGATAGAGAAGATGTGGTGTAGGTAACTACAATGGAATATCACTCAGCCATAAAAAAGAATGAAATCCTGCCATTTGTGACAACATGGATGGAACTAGAAGTATTGTACTAAGTGAAATAAGTCCGATAAAAACAAATACCGTATGATATGGCTTATATGTGGAATTTAAATAATGAAACAAATGAACAAACATAACAAAACTGAAACAGACACAGGAAACAAACTGCTGGTTACCAGAGGGAGGACGGGTTGGGAGGCAGGTGAAACAGATGAAGGCAATGAAGAGACACAAACTTCCAGTTAGAAAATAAGTCGTGGAAATGTCATGTACAGCATAGGCAATATGGTCAATAATACTGGAATTACTTTGTATAGTGACACATGGTAACTAGACATCATAGGGAACATTTTGTAATGTAGAAAAATATCAAATCACTATGATGTTCACCTGAAATAGGATATTGCAATAAAAAACAAATGACACAATGAACATTATCTAGTCCCTAGGAGAGGGTCTCAGGACAGGATTTTCAGGCAATACTTTTCAGATAAGTGGCTTCAAAACAGGCCTTTCTAAAATCAATAAGTGAATAAAGAAATAATCGAAACCCTAGAAATAGCTCATTGCGTCCTATACGGTGACCTCCATATCCCTGTATCTCAATACAGCTATAGCCCAGCAAGCCAACATTATATAGTCATCAGCATTTTAAAGAATTGAAATATCATGTATTGAAATGGTCTTCATAAATTATTTAGCTTTCATAAGAAAAATAAAAGACATGATATTCATGGACTGCCAGAGTAGATGGTAAAAATAGCAAAGGGCACGTGCCCCTGGGACTCTTTCCTGAAACCACATTGAACTCTCATTGGCAGTGTCAGCAGGTTAATGAAGAAATCTCTTAGGCATGGCACATGTTCAATCCAGATTGACATACTTGAGACATGGTTTTAACAAATGCTTGTTCATCAATACGCACCCAAATGACTGACCTGAGTTAAAATTAGAAAAATGCCACTTGCTTCAAGGACTGAATGCCTGAAAAATCATTTCATGGAAGAGTGAGAGGCAACCATTTGATGAATATCAGAAGATAAATAGCATTCAGTGTCAGACTATTGCCATGGTCTATTCACTTCAGTGAATCTAAGGGACGTTTTAGAAAGCAGCACAGTAGACACTTTTCACGACTTCAATCTCGGGAAACTAGGGAAAATCCTATTATCATCCTTAACTTTCAGACTTAGTCTCAGAGCTTGAAGGGACTCAGAGATCACCAAATCTGAACTACTCTCTTTGCGGGGGTGGTGGTGGTGGGGGGAATAACAGCCTCGAGATTAAGCTGCTGGAAGAATTGAGGATTAGGATTTGTGTTACATTAAAATGAGAGTAATGATTATATAAAGGAAAATATATCAGTGTAGTAATTCTTTTTAAGAATTAACAAGTAACACCTTTTATGGAAAATCTTGTAAATGATTTTGAAAAACTACTTTCAGTTCTTTCTTAAAGTAGTAAGACTCACAACTGCTGATCACTGAGAAATTGCTGGTCAGTGAAATACAGAGGACAAGACTAAATGCATTGTCACTGTACAATGTGTAGCCAAAGGAGTGGGAAAAGCAAAAACACAGAGTGTGACCAGGTTCCAGCATAGACTTAACTGTTCCTATCTCTCCCTCTGGTTCCCTGATAACAGGCATCCTCTTTGGGTCAACACAAAATGACTCTACATAAATGCAGTTAATACTAATTAGGAGGCTCAGAAACTGCAATTAACAAGACCCCTTTGGAAAGGCCTGGAGAGAAATTTAATAAGTGTTGGTGGTGCAGATGAAGGACTACATTACGAAACAAAACAAAACAAAACAAAACAAAACAAAAAAATCAGGCATTCTATAAAAGGCATTAAACCGATCCGAATGATCAGTCACTGCTGACTCCTCCACATAACCTACTGTTGCTTCCAGTTTGGAAACAGTCAATGTCAACCTTCTGAATCCTCACAAATCCACGTGGCCTGGCTGGGACTACTTGTTACCAATAAGAGTTCTGATCTGGGGTGCTACCAATTTCAATGAACTCGTGAACGAGGTAGCCTGGCTGGAAATTAGAGCAGTTTAACCACCCGCTGCTGAGACTGCTCTCCCTGATGTTGGGGTCCGTCTAAGAGTGTCAAGTCTACGGAGAGGGTAGTTGCGTAGAACCAGGCGTCAACATAAGCAGCTCCTAAACCCCCTACGGCATTAGTTAGAAGAGCTGGCGCAAGACCTCCTGATTCCATCCCCAGTGCTCTTTCTACCCCATCAGATATTCACCTGTGAATGTATCTGCCAAGTCACTCCACATCACACAGATGCAGAGTTACAGGCATTAAACAGCATACACAGAAGCTGGAGGCAGGCCAGGGCCAAGTCAGATGAACACCGGTCAGCTTTACAAAAAACTCTCATTCCACTTCCTGCCAACCCTATCGAAGTAACATTCTCCTTTATTTTCCGACATACCACCCACTACCAATTAGAATCACATTTATACAAGAAAATTAATTCCCCTACTTAAAGCATTACCCCAGGTCTCAGAGTCCTCAAAGTCTCCAGTTGCTGCTGTCCAATCTGACACAATCGACTCCATTACCTGCCCCAAATCTTATTTTCCTTGACTTCCCAGCAGCTTGCCTGCCCTGTACCTTGCTCTCACCCAAGAGGCATGCTCTTTGCTAAATAACAGCTAATAAACAATTTGCAAGCAATTATGTTCCCACGTTTTGTCCCATTTAAGGCCAGAAAAAGCAAGAAAATCTAGTTCAAGCTCTTTATTTCACAAATGGGGAAAGTTTAGCCTATGGGATTTTACTCTTTACTTACCATCCTAAAAATACTAGAAGAACACGGGAGGCCAGACACCTAACAGAACGATTCTTCTCTACCTTACTATGATCCTTTAAGTCATACCAATTAATTTATCTCTGTAAAGAACTGGTCTAATATGAACAAAATATTCTCACAGGAGGGGAGCCAACATAATTTTTTAAAATCTTCAAAATAAAAATAAAATTAACCCACAGGGATTTAAATATGCATAAAGGTGTATACTAATATGAAATTTCTGAGATAAAAAGAACTAGAACAATGCATGACGCTCTAAGCACTTTGTTTATTTCTGAAAATAAATAGTCCATTTCACACAAAATTGAAAATCATTTCAATTTTGCACCAAAATCCAACCATAATGTTCAGCAACCTAGTATTTTCCTAGAACACATTATATATAACCTGTTGTTCTTTTTCTTTGCAACTCTTCCCCTCAGAAAAAGTATTTTCTATCAAAAAAAACAAAATTATTTTCACATATTGTAGCAAATACATAGATAAAATTTCTTCCATCCCCTTCATCTTTAAAAATCATTCAGAATAATCTATGGCATAATGTTCATTTTCATCATTAAAAGTGTTTATCCAAAAAAAAAATCAGTAGATAGCAAAGGAAAGTAAAGAATGGAACTGTTTAAAAGTAACGAAGATGGGGGACCGGGGTGGGACCAAGTGTTGGACTCTTGGTTTCAGTTCAGATCCTGATCTCAGGTCATGACATCAAGCCCCATGTCCAGCTTGGGGCTCAGCGGGAGTCTGCTCAAGACCCTTCCTCTTCATCTATGCCTCCCCCCACCCCCCCCAAGCACTTGCGCTCTCTCTAAAATAAATAAACCTTAAAAAAAAAAAAGAGCAATGAAGAACATTTCTGGATGAATACAGAAACTATGGGATTAAAACAACTGCATGGCAAACCCATGATCTTTTTTCACATAATCTGATAAACTGCTATTCTTATTTCCTGGTCATTGGTAATGGCGTTAATCTTATCCCAGTTAATCACTCAAAATCCAATCGTGTTCAAGTTTTCTACTTCTTTGACAAACTCCTATTCAAAAATAGTTCCTACTTAGTCTGTCAATGTTTTATCAACACACTTTCTCCTCTCCCTTCCCACTATTATATTACAGTCTCAGTGCAAGTCTACCTGGTGTTTGCTTTCCTCCATTTACCCTCCTAGGAAGCGTCAGGAACCTGATTGCAAGAGTGATGTTCTGTAAACAAAGTCCAGGCTTCTTAGCAAGTGAGCAACAGAGTATAAGCAGGGGGGAGTGACAGAGGAAAAGGGACAGGGAGAAGCCCCCCCAAAGGGGGGGACTCGATCCCAGGACCCTGGGATCATGACCTGAGCTGAAGGCAGCCACTTAACCAACTGATCCACCGAGGTGCCCCTGGCTTCTTAAGTCCTTTTCTCAAAAAAATAAAAATTCATCATTCTCTCCTGATAGCAGGATAGGGCTCAAACTTCTTACCGACCGGTACATTTAAAAATCTCTACAATCTGAGCTAAATCTACTTTCTTCCATTTCTCAATAATCTCCCATGAGGTCTCCATGTTCTAGAGCAGTGCTGTTCAATAAAACTTTCCACGACCATGGAAATATTCTATATCTGTTCTGCCCAATATGGTGGCTGCTGGACCCATATGCTTACCGAGCACTTGAAATGAGGCTAATACAACTGAAGAATTGAAATCCGGATTTTATTTAATTTAAATTTAAATTATGTAGCAACATGTGGCTAGTGGCTACCATATTGCACAACTTTGCTCTACAACTTTGGTTCTCAAATTTTATCATGCCTCAGAGTCACCCAGAAGGCTTGTGAAAACAGTCAGTCAGACTCTATTCCTGACTTTTTGAGTTTGTAGTCTGGAATGAGTCCCAAGAATTTGCATTTCTAAAAAGTTTTCAAGTGATGCCAACACTGCTGGTTGGTCCAGTGTGCAAGTTTGAGAATCACTGTCCTAGACAACTTAAGCCCTTTTGTCTCCTGAATGGACCTAGTACATATGTTTACGCCTGCATAGGTTTCTGTTTGTGACCACATTCTACACTGCTTTATACTCACCTGCATGACTATCGTCTCCTCCATAAATCATCAATCACCCGAAAACAAAGACTAAGTCTTTTTCATATTTGCAAGAACTAAAATACCTTACTTAGTCATATAAACATAACAAACATGCAGTAGGGGGTGTTGGATTGGATTAGAAGCCAGCTGTTTTTAAAAAATACTAAACATTTCAAACTGATTTTATTCATTCTAAATTTAAATTTTGGGTAGGTGGAAGAATCAGTTATAAAACCATACAGAACGCCTTAAACTTAATTTTAGAATTTGGATTACATAAATTTGAGATTCTCATGGTTCTCCATCAATACAGTTATACAATAATACTCCAATGGCACTGGTAATTATATTTCTGAGATAAAAAAGGAAAATATCACAGAGCTATTAAAGATAGTGGCTGTCACGAAGTATTATTAACTGTTAAAAAATTAACAAGACAAATCTACCTCTCTGAGCAGAATTTTTAGAACAAATGAAAAACTCCAGCCAATTCAAACTTTTTTATATACAACTTTTCTTTAAAATAAAAGTCAAAGTAGTTCACATTTTCTGTTGAAACGAAGTTCAATACAAAAAGAGTAAGGCATCATTAAAATGGAGCTCAAGGTGATACAAACACCAGGAGAAGAAATGTTTCCAAGATCTTTTACAGCAGTGAGCCTAGTTAAGACCAGACAATTAGTTCCTTACTGTGATCAGACACCTTTAAACCTGCAATTCGAAAGAAACCACCTATAGAGAAATCACTTCCACTTCTTTTTAAATTATAGTAAGTCACCACCAAATTATTTTTCTTCAAATTATCAAAGAAGTTTACTCAGCACATTCTTTAAACAAACTCACTCCATATTATTCAAATAATGTGCGGCTGTTCCATTAGCCAAATCACTCTTTTCCCATTTTTCCACTAATATGGGTCTTTATGTGAACATCAAAGAAATATGGTTAATGAATGAACACTCAAAACTGTAGCACAGGGAAGAGCCTAGATGGCATCATCTGGCCTTAGCGCAACCTTATCTGTTACTAGGCAACGAAAGGTAATAAAAGGAGGTCTGAAGCAAGCCAGCAAAAGCAAACCAGCCACTGCCCATCTTTACGATCAGCCATATTGCCACAATCAACTTAGTAGGAGCCCACACATCAAAATGCAGCACCCAGGGGCGCCTGGGTGGCTCAGAAGGTTAAGTGTCTGTGTTCAGCTCAGGTCATGATCCCAGGGTCCTGAGATCGAGCCCCGCATCAGGCTCCCTGCTCGCAAGGAGCCTGCTTCTCCTTCTCCTTCCCACTTATGCTTTCTATCTCTCTCTCTCAAATAAATAAAATCTTTAACAACAAAAAAGCAGCACCCAACTTGGGGGAGTTAAGGTTGCTTTTACCCTGTGACGTAAACCCACTTTTCTACATCAATAAAAGGTTTAACTGACAAGAACTCTAAGGAAAGAACAATATTGCATTTCAGGTATATTCAATACCCCTTTGAACTTGAGAATCATTTCTAATATTCTAAGACAGCCATTCAAATATTCAGTCAGTAAATGTCTGAAACTCAAAATACATTCTGGAAGTATCTTGCAGGGGAGGGTTATTTTGGTTGCTAGTATTTTTGTTTTGTTTGTTGTTTTTTGTTAGCGTAATTTATGGTCTAAGAATTTAAAACCTCTTCAGGAAAAGAATATCTATAAGGCCAAATCAACAAACAATCGAGGGCTATGACTCCAATTAAGGACCGAAGAGTATATGCATGTTCAGAAACTTGTGTATTCTGCATTGGTGGGACAAAGCCTCATGGAATAGGTGGGGTTTGGGGTTGGTCTCAAGCAAGGGGTTCTAATATAAATAGAAAGAAGGAGTAACCATGCACAAGAAAGTGGGGATCAAGAGAGCATGATACCCTCAGGACTAAGTGAGGAGATGTTTGCCTAAAGAGGAAAGTTCAGCATTATTTTATTATTAACAGCTGGTATTCATTGAAAGTCTATTCTGGCCAAGACAAAACAAGCAAACAAAACCAAAAAAATAAAGCCACTTTTTGTGCCTGATCTCATAAATCATGATGGCAACCCTCCAAAGTAGGTACTACTATATCAATTTTATAAATAAGGATAGCTAGGTAAATGGATGGATAGATATAGAAAAAGAAAGACAAAAGAAAGTAAGGAAGGGGGGTGGGAGGGAGGGAGGGAGGGAAACAAATCAGGTTAAAGGCATTATTTAAAATTTGCCTAAATTCATAGAACCAAAATCCAGGTTTGTCTAATTTCAAAGTTCAAGTTCCTAACTACATTTTAGATTACTTCCAGACACAGGAGAGCAATATTGGGTAGGTGAAAATTAAGATAGATTATCAAAATTCAAATTTGATTTGATGATTCTATTCAATATAGATACTAAAAAAATAGTTTTTTAAGTAGGAAAGTGAAAGAAATATTAAAACCATCAAAAGAAGATTTCTCAACCTAACCAGGCTGCCCATTTCAATGTTGTAAACTCTGGAGTCTCAAATAGGTGTGACAGGTAAGCTCCGTGAACCATTTAGTCCAGATGTTTACCCCTTCTGTAAAAATACCCAAGTCAGCGGATTTTTAAATGTAAAAATATAAAACTATGGAATATTTGAATAACATAAGAATGACTTTATGGTATTATGAATAACTGTGTTTAATTGAAACTGGCTTAAGGACATTATTCCCCTATTGAGATCGTCACTAAAAGAGTAGCTTTTAGAGAAGCCTAAATTGATTACCCAAACAGCTTCTAAAATCATTTAATTAACAGAAACTTGGAAATCTGGGGTTTTGCTTGTTTGACAGCCAGAAGATCAATTCAATACAAGTGAATTGTGTTGGCTGGGCTTTCCTCATAGGCAGATAAAAAGAATATTGGCATAAAGTTTTCTGAAACATGTAGAACAAAGAATGCAGTTCCTATGTGGTGGTTTATTCTCATCAACTGGTATTTCCGGAGAGGTATACTGGAATTCAACTGGTAGAACATTTTAAGCACCTTGGTTTACTGTCTCAGTAAAGTCATCTGTGGCCCCTCTGAGCGAAAAGTAGGAGGTCTTGCTACCCTCAGTTCTACTCCCTTTCTATTTATACTCTACTACTCTGTCCCCTCAGCATTCAGCCCCCACAGAACGGCTGATGAAAAGACATACACGTTATTCCTACTGGCAGTTCGGTCTGCTCAGGCAGAGTCCTACCGCTCAGAAACATGAGGTTTTACACTGGAAAATCGACTCTTCCTTGGCGGGAGGCCATTCAGTATCTCTGGCAGTGGGATGCAAACATTTTTCAAGTTCATCAAAGGGATAATGGGTGAAAAACAACTGAGAAACACTTCTATCAATAATGAAAACTTATCTGTCCATTTTGGCTGATTTGGAATTACTATTCCTTCACTTGGAATTGCTTTCTCCATTTTCTCATGGTCAATGTCTAGACATCCTTTAAAACCAAGCTTAGGGGCAACTGGGTGGCTCAGTCAGACAAGCCTCTGATTCTCGATCTTGGCTCAGGTCGTGATCTCAGGGTTATGGGATCAAGGCCCACCTCAGGCTCCATGCTCGTTGGGGAGTCTGCTGGAGATTCTCTCTCCCTCTCCCTCTGCCCCTCCCCTGCTGCTCGAGCACCCCCTCTTCCTCTCTTCCCGCTTCTCCCTCTCAAACAAATCTTAAAAAACAAAACAAGTATAGGTGTTATCTTCTCTGAGAGCCCCTACGAACATTACACTGGGTTTATGTGACCCTCCTCCCCTTAGATTGTAGTGTCCTTCACAGCAGGGACTGTGCATTGTTCTCTTTCAAACACAGGTACCTACTAGGATTCTTGCCACCTAAGAGAGTCCCAGATAATGTGAGGTGAGCTGAAATGAACTGGACTTTCCATCTTAATAAGTGTTCCTACCTCTGATCCTACTCAGATGCATGAACAAGAAAAATGTCTTTCCTTTCAATGTAACACATCCCTTTTACATCACACTCGGCTCTCCCGCAAAGCCTTGTTCTTCACTCTACACCTGTATTGCCTTCCTCTTCTCCCATAGAGGAAGAAGCCTGTCCTATTTCTAAGAATAATTTCTATGCTCCCTGGGAACTCGTCCCGTAATTACACTCTTTTTTCTTGCAAAGCCTCACTCTTCTCCTGATTCATTTCTTTTGCCTACAAACACACTCAGTTTACTTAATCTAAAAATCTTCCTGAGAGACCTTATTATCCCCTTGAATTATAATTCTTGTTCTCTCTTCACTCAGATATTTTCCCAAATCTTCAGGTCAGTAAACAATCAAAATTATTTGTTAATAAATGAAGATCAGAAAGAGAAGATACTGAGAAGAAGCTCTGCAAGTATGAGAGAAGGAATGTGCTGGTAGAAGACGGTAAAATGTCTTTGCTAGACTAGCAAGGTACTTAATGAGCTCTACTTCCTCAACAAACCCCAAACATTAATAAGGAGTTGTCACTCAACAGTTACCATATGTGAGCATTTACCTAAAATTTCCAAATTCTGGAATTTGTTTGGTATGGATCTTAATTTCATGTTAGAAATCTTAATTTTGAGGGGCGCCTGGGTAAGCATCTGTCTTCGGCTCAGGGTGTGATCCCAGGGTCCTGGGCTCGAGCCCCACATCAGGCTCCTCTGCTGGGAGCCTGCTTCTTCCTCTCCCACTCCCCCTGCTTATGTTCCCTCTCTTGCTGGCTGTCTCTCTCAGTCAAATAAATAAATAAAATCTTTTTAAAAACAATCTTAATTTTGAGAACCTCCATACCTAGTAGTAAACTGCTGGTTCATACAAATATAGTGATTTAAAGGATACAAATTTAGTGATTCGAAGGGGCACATGGCCCCCAATGTTTATAACAGCCAAACATCCACAACAACCAAAGTATGGAAAGAACCCAGATGTCCATCAACAGATGAATGGATAAAGAAAATGTGGTTCATATATACAAATGGAATATTACTCAGCCATCAAAAAGAATGAAATCTTGCCATTTGCGGCAATGTGGATGAAATTAGAGAGTATCATGCTAGGCTAAACAAGTCAGTCAGAGACAGACAAATATCATATGATTTCACTCATATGTGGAATTTAAGAAACAAAATAAATGAACATAGGGGAAGGGAGGGGAAAAATAAAATAAGATGGAATCAGAGAGGGAGACAAACCATAAGAGACTCTTAACTACAGGAAACAAATTGAGGGTTGCTGGAGAGGAGGTAGTAGGAGGATGGGGTAACTGGGTGATAGGCATTAAGGAGGACACTTGAATTAATGAGCACTGGGTGTTACATGCAACTGATCGATCACTAAACTCGACCTCTGAAACTAATTAAAAAAAAAAAAACCATAATTTTGAAATGTGGGTATGCAAAATGTGCGTTAAATGTAAATGTTCTCTGGAAATACATTTACCCAACTTTTTGTAAAAGTTTGAGGGCTTTTATTTTTTTGTTTAGTGTATTGTATGAAATTCATTTTACCTCGGAAGAAACACATTAGACATATTTAATTTTTTGAGGGGTCAGTAAAGAGGGATGGCAGGGAGGGAAGGGGGTAAGGAAGACGATTCGAGTTTCCTACATACAGTGTGGAGATACATGCGTCATTAGGAAATGCTTATCTCTACAGGGGTAAGTTACCAAACAACCACATATTTGTGGCATCAAGCAAATTCAAGTTGAAATGAAATTCAAGTTGAAAAAGGAATGTTTCTATTTTGTGTTTTAACTATTCTATTGTGAAGAGATTATTTGCAGTAAATGACTCAGACCTCATTATAGTACGTTATTACAGTTACAGTCCCAAACTGACTCACGCTGTCCTGTGTACTCACGTTGATTGATGCCTTATCACAGTGACTGTCATGCCTGGTCATATGACTTGCTTTGGCCAATGGGGTGGAATAGGATATAATGGAATATAACATGATATGTACGCAGATTTGAAACATACTGGTCTCTCGCTGCTCTTCAAATGTGTCTCTATGTAAACAAATGTGGATTAGCCTAAGGGAGTCGGCCATGGAATTAAGGATCTCTTAGACCACCATCTCCCAAACACTTGTAGATGCATAAGGGAGCCTCACTAATCCCACAACTGTTCAGCTAAGCCCAGCTCAAATTACCAACTGAGAACTGAGTAACTTAGTCTGGTATTTTTATCTCCTGATAACTGTCATTTTTGAATAATCACAGGATTCTTTCAGATTGATTATACTAAAGCACTTGCCGTAAACATGAACTTTAACAGTATTGTGTGAACTGTTAATACTTAAGCAAAGTGGTGAAGGGCTACACTCATTCAGTAAGGTGCAAGTCCTTACAACACATTCCTTTTATCCTGGAAGTTCTTCAGTAAGGTTCAACTTGTAAATAGGGTAAATTCTTAAAAATAAAATATCTCTATTATGATGCTCTCTGATAAATATTTCTTACTTAAAATATAGATACATATTTCATTTACTACAGTCTCATATGAGTATTTGATGTATCGAAATAAACCACTGATACTTACTCACCATACTTTTTCATTCTCTGATTTTAAATGCATACTACATTTAAAGGCTTAATATACTTGATATTTGAGGCTCTCCTTGTGGTAAGAATAAACAAACTAAAATAAATTGCAATTTCTCAATCCAGGTCATTTTTGGATATGCATGAAATCTACAAAAACCTAGAATGGTTTATGGGCTTATCTAACCAGTTTTTGTAGCACTTTGTAAATTCTCTTTTTCTTAAAGAAAACCTATTTAATATTCAGGTTCCTTAATTTGGTACGTTACTGAATATGTTACACAATTATTCATTTATAAAATACAATATTTATCTAAAGCAGAGTTCAAGTCCACAAAACCATAATTTCAGGTTACAATGATTACACAGCTACATAAACTAGAACATTTATCTATATTAAATCCAAGGTTCCCATACTGGCAAGTTTTACCTGGCTGAGTCATTATCACTCTTCTCTAACAGAAAAATATTGAGATAAAACAGCATAAATAGAAAGACATCAGAACATATTCAGTTAGTATCATTTTATGATCAGCAAAACAGTCTTCCCCCCAAAAAAAGTACAGACACTTTTATGAAGCTAGCATAAGGCTTGTTAAAATATTATTTATACGTAGAGAAAACAGATTTCATCAGGTATTCAAGTGAATAAAAGATATCTCTCTAAAGAAAAGTCAGATCTCTTTTGTGTTATTATGTTTGTGTTAGTGTGTATTTTTTCCTTCATTCTTGAGAGGACTGTGTGAGATGAAGTTGTAAGAAATGGATAGCTATGAAGCTGAACGCCCAAAGCCAAACACTACCACCACCAAAAAGAGCTAAGACAAGCAGTGCAGATGAATTCTAGAAGTTAGAATATGGTCAAAAATAAAACATAAATGTTAAAATTAGGATTTATAGAAGCAGGAATATCATAGGTGAACAATGAGCCAGAGCCAAATAAATATTCCAGAATCAGTTATGGAAGAACAAAAAAAGGGGGGGGGTTATTTACTGAATGCCTGCTAGGTGCTGGATACTCTGTTTCTGCTTCACCCAGATTACCTCATTTAATCCTCACCACAACTCTGAAGGAGGTATTACTGTTTCCATTTTATCAATGAGGCAACTGAGAAACAGGTAAATTACATGACTTGTCTATGGATCCTTAAATTAAGCAGTGTAAATAGAACAGAAGCCCGGGCATGTGAGAGTCTCAAGCCTGTGCTGTAAATGTGGCATTGGCAGCAAGACAAGAGAAGACTGATCACAGAATTCAATTTCCACCTCAGCTTCAGGATTGTTTTACAAGCATCTGCAGTCTTACACTCTGTTTACAAATGGTCCACTCTCAGAAATGGTCACTGTTGCTCCATATCCCTGGCCCCGCTTTGTAAGTTACCCACGTAGGGGTGGTTTCTCCGTGGAGTGTAACTCTCCAGCAGGCTTGGAGAATCTTATACAACCCATCTGTATGTCAGGCTAAAATTAATAAGTCATAAAATAAATGTTTATTGAGTCATCCTCGTGTATGGGATTTTTATTCTTTTAAGAAAATGTAACAATATGATACAACCACTGCCTTGTAGGATGTAAAAGCTGTTAGATATATATAAATGGCTTAAATATACGTGGTTCCCCCAGGGCAAGTCAAAAGATTCCAAACTCCCTATTTTGTCACACAGAAACCAAAAATAAGTTTCATTTTAGTAAAGTCTAGTTAATCACCAGTTTACCCATGTTAGAGGCAGAGCAAAATCATGACTAAGGATAAATAGTGAGATACAATTAGTATGTTAAGCACAAAGCCTCAATGTAGCAATGGCTCCGTAAACATTCACTGTTCATTTAGGGTCACAACGAGTGCCAAAATAGTAAAAATTGCAGGGGAAGAAGCATTTACCATTCAAGGGGAGCTTTCCACCTCTTATGTGAAAAGAAAATTGTATATGAGCCTTTTGATTTCAGGAGAGACCAAGAAGAGAAAAGACTAAGCTGTGGCATGAATTTATTGCAGAAGAATGATGAATATAATGCAATGAGGAAAATAAAGTATAAAGAAGTTCCTATGAGAGTTTAGAAGAGAGGAGGGTATTTCAGGATATAAAATAATATTTCATTTTTTCTTAGCTATACCTAGGGCTGTCAGATTCACGGTTCGTTCCCGAGTCTATTTCAAGACCGGCTTGTTCTTTTAGAATACAGGTGCAAAAGTAAGGATATAATGTTGAGAAAAATATCTGCATAGCTCAAGGCCAGAAGTATATTGTTGAACAAAAATCAAGACTTAGAGAGAAAATGTATGGAGATTACAGATACCATTTCAGGATAAGTGACATTTTTTTTTTTTAATAGAGGGCAGCCAAAATGCTACCCCTAAGGGGACCAAAACATATCACAAAAGAAAGATTGACCCAATTAATTAGTAGGTCGGGAAGTTACACGGACAGCAGTACGATTGGTTTCAGACCTCAATGAGAGTTACGGTCAGCATAAGCCAGTACAGAACTACCAAACCAGATTATTTATCCTATTTTGAGACACACCGAATCTCGGAAGTGGGCAAGAACTTTTAAGAAAAACTCTTATCCAAAAGGTCTTTCACCTTATCCCCTGAAATTATTTGAGTGGCTCTAATGTTGCAGAATAATTTATATTACAGGAGGACAAGTTCGTCTTTCACTATTCTAAGAATTAGGCTTCTTCCTGATTTTTGAGCCAAAATCTTTCTTCTACTAATTTCCACCTTTTGGTTCTAGTTCTCGCTACACATCATAAGCTCTCACTCCTTTTTTCAATGATGATTCTTTGAATCCTCAATCAGACCACCTGTTGCTACCTTTCCATATCCTACCACTTATCAAGCCATGTCATTTCCAGGTTCTGCATTATCCTAATTTCTCCTTTCTGAAAGTACCAGGACTCCAGGTATGAGTAAGTAGCAAAGACACGTATAACCAGTACCACCCAGTAGCTCCCAGGTCAGTAAATCTCATGCTATCTCTAGTGAAACACCACTAGTCTTTTATCCCTCTCTTTATTTGAGGACCAAGGTTTCGTTTAAAAATTTTTGGTAGAGGAGAGAAAAAAGATGCAGAATATAAGCTGTTTCTTATTACACTGATCTCATATAAAATTACTCAGTCAATTGCTTTCTCTTAATTTCTTTCCTTATCTCATCATAAATCAGTAACGAACTTTTGTGGACTGAAAGTACTTTTCTAGGTAACAGATGCTGTATTTAAGCTGACGTAACCATGCTTGTGTGACTGTTGAAAGTAAATGCTTTCCCTGAACTCTGTCAACCAAATTTACATTAATACAATGTTATTCCATCCAGATCTGTACTGCTGAATTTCTTTTGAGAATATGAATTCAGTAATCTTCATACATTAATGACTGTAAAATGTCAATTTGCTATTATCAACAAATCTGTATTTTTATTATTAAAATAATATACTTTCAAGGTAGATAATATAAAAGATGCAAAAATATATATGGTATATAGAGAATAAAAGTAAAGTCTGCCAAAGTTCCACTTTTTAAGTCTAGCAAATAGACCATTGCCTTTATAGTCAGAACAAAAACTAAATTTAAATCCAGATCCATATATGGACTATGAGCAAGTCATTTATTTGCCTAAGCTTTCTCATTTTGAGAAATGAAGATAAAAGCCTCTGTATAAGTTAGTTGTGAGCATTAAATAACTTTATAAATTGCTTAAAAAGGGAAGGCAAATAGTAAATTCTGTTATTACCAGATATATTATTGTACTGTTCATAATTTGGTGTTTTTTCCTCATACCTTTTGTACACAATTGAGATTTTACTGTATTTTTATCCTATTGTTTTCACTTAATGTTATATTATGCAATATCCCACCATGTTAAATTGTTTTTAAGAGATCATTCTAATGGCTTCATTGTGGTGAATTATTGTTCTCCTCTCCAGAATATTACGTATCTTTACTATTTTTGTGTCTTTTGCCATTTTGAAAGATGTTTTTTTTTAAACTTCATCCAAATTACTGAGACAAATTGCTGAAAAAAAAAGTTCACCTTATAGTTCACCAGTAGAGATCTTCCTTTAGGTCAGTATTTCTCAAATTTGATCATTTTTTTCTTTTAAAGAGGAAAGTATGCTTTTCCTAATAACACAAAACCATAACATAAGCATTTTCAAAATTATGTGGATCACAATCTTTTTTTTTTTTTTTTGATAAGGGCATGTCATTTCA
Source organism: Ursus maritimus (assembly GCF_017311325.1). Taxonomy (NCBI): domain Eukaryota; kingdom Metazoa; phylum Chordata; class Mammalia; order Carnivora; family Ursidae; genus Ursus; species Ursus maritimus. The sequence goes on along the minus strand of NW_024425563.1, from coordinate 72,140,846 downwards.
GGGCTAAAATTTCCTCCTTTTTTCCCACCCCATGAGCACATCTTTTATTATCCCAGACAGGGCTCAGCAAACTACAGCCTGTCCGCAAGCCAAATCTAGCCCACTTTCTATTTTTGTAAATACTGTATTAGAACGAGCCCTGCTCATTAGGTTACATATTGTCGGCAGTGGTTTTCACATGAAAATGATAGAGTAGTTACAACAGATACCACGTAGCCTACAAAGCTGAAAATATTTACTCTCTGGGCACTTTACAGAAAAAGTTTGCCAGTTCCTGCCCTAGATAAATGAGAAGAAAAGAAATGGAATTAATTGGGAAGTACTATTTTTTCTTGCATTTTCACTTTGGGGGGGGGGAGTATAGTTGACGCACGATGTTACGTTAATTTCAGGATACAAGCCAGTGACTCAACGCTATGCCTGATGCTACCCTCGCCACAGGCGTAACCACCACCTGACACCATGCAGGACTATTACAATGTTATTGCACAAATTCCTTGCGCTGTACCTTTCATCCTCGTGACTTATTCATTCCATAACTGACGTCCTGCACCTCCCATGCCCCTTCACTCATTGGGACAAGTAACAATTCTACTGCAAGTGAAAACCCAAACTACCATCATGGTCTGAGGTTTAAATAAAAGAAAGTAATTTTAAAAATTGTGGCACATTGAGGCTGGATGACACAAGTCAAACTCAGGAGATCTTGTTTCACAGCATCTATAAAGTATTTATGGAGCAAGGAATGAGTTCATGTCCAGAAGATATTACAATGTTGTGTTAGCATTTGTTGTCCCTGGGGTTCGTTTAACATCTTATAATTTAATGATTTTTATTCAATTTGGGACCTTTGGGGCCATTATTTCTTCGTTTCTGGTCCTTTCACTTTCTCCTCTTCGGGAATTCTCATTAACATAAGATGAAGACTAGGTTTTCGCCACATGTCATCTGAACATCTAAGTTTCTGTTAATTTTCCTTTTGGCTTTTTCTCTCTATTCTTCAGTTTAGATCATGTCTACTGATCTATCTTCAAGGTCATACATTCTTTCTTCTGCCAACCCATATTTGCTGTTAATTTCATCTAGTGAAATTTCCAGTTCAATTACTATGATTTCATCTCTAGATTTTCCATTTGGAAATTGAGTAAAGGACAGATTCCCTTCTAGAGTCTTCTGGGAGACCACCACTCTACACAAACTTTGATTTTAGACCTCAGGCATCCAGAACTATGAGAGAATAACTTTCAGCTGTTTTAAATGACCATATTTTATTACGTAATAACTGGTTACAGCAGCCTTAGGTAACAAATACAGACTCCATCCAAATTCTTGATACAGACTCCATGAGCATAATAAAATGACAGCTGTTTTATGCCATTACGTTTGAAGTGATTTGTCACACAGCAGATTACCAGATCAATTCATGTGCAGATATTTGGAAATTCTGAAATGCTCAAAATGAACACTGTTGACTAGGCATTATCGCTCTTGTCCCAAGTTATCATCTGAATTTTCATTTGCTATCATTCTTCCTTTCTGATTTTAAAGCAGTATTAATTTTGCACCATTATTATTAGATTATCGGGTGGGATTGTTTGCTATCTCTACAATATGTAGTACAATCTTTTGCATATTTTAGTTCATGATTTTTCAGTTAGATAAGATATGTATACATCACGGTTTACTTGTGAGTCATGTATTTTCTTACTGCTGAAGCTGGTGTGTGTGTGTGTGTGTGTGTACACACATATGTATACATTTATACCAAATTAACTTCCAGAATGGCACTTAATTTGTGGTATGCTGCTTGTGAATTCTCACATTTAAATAAACTGTAATATACTATTAAAATAAATTACTGAGTGATTACTAATTTCATAAAACATTATTTTATAATATTAAATCATGTATATATAGTCATGTTCTCTTACAAACAAAATAAAGATTATTTTTCCACTGAATGTGGAATTTTTTCCTAAGTAAGCTTAAGAAAAAAAGAAAGAAAAACCACAACTTTAGTTAGCTTTGCAACAGTGGCTTCCACATCCACTTATAAATTGACCAGAATTCCACTTAAGGGTGATATTATACAGCATATGATTCTTTCCTGTGTATAAGCAATCTTTGTGAGATGCCTGGCTTACATTAAGATGTATAAAGACTCCGTCAATTTCCTCAACTGTCAGCCTAATTACCCTTTAAAAAAGAAGAGCAGGTTAATTTGGCAAGACTTGAACTTACTAAAGATGTTAGCTAATGGTTAGTATTTTCTTTTCTAAGAACACTCAAGCCATTTGCTTAATAATTCATTCTAAAGTGTTAGCATAAATCAACCCCAAACTCTCTAGTTCTCAGCTTCTGAAATCTAATTTACTCCCATCTGGAAAATCTTTCTACTTGTCCACCTTTACCCTTCTGGTGCATTTTCAGACATTTCCAGTAATGGATACAGTGCCCATCTATCTAAGAATCAGAACAATAATAAAGAAAGTCCTGGATATTTTTTGTTGTTTATAAATCCCACTGTTCTTTATTTTTTATCAATTACTACTTTACAAAATCCAAAACTCCAAAATTCAATTTTCAGGGTTTTTCTCCCTCAATATGACCTATTACTCATTTATTTTGCCACTTAATTTTTAACCTTCTGACTCACACCATCTTTGACACTAAAATTAAAAAAATTTTTTTAAACCTGATTATTTCATTTTTATTAATATGTTGAAACTCACCTATACCTGCTTGCCACTGAGTTCAAATCACATTGATTACAAGTATTGCATTTCTTCAGTTATTTTCAACTGAGTTTTGCACAATTGGAAAATATAGAAAATTACTTGTCTCATTTTCTGCTCATTGTGTCCTCGTTCTCTTCCTTTAGATGTTCAGTTAAATTTTAAAAGAACTAAAAAAATGAAAGTAAAACTTAAAAAGTAAATTCATGAATTTGTCTGGCTCTCTTTAAGCTTTCATTCTGAGGGAACGAGTTAAGCAAGGTTGCTTCCTACTTACATATATATTTAAAAAAAAGAAAAGAGATTTTGAGAGCAACCAACCCTATTTTTATATTCAATTCTAAACCACGAAATAGCTCTTTTCTTTCCAACGCATTGACACTTCCGCTTTCCTTTGCCATTTAGGGAGGGAAGTATAACAGTTATGGTAACTCCAGCTGTTGCTATGCACAAAATGTCCTAAAACAAAGTTTACCGTGGGTATTTCTATTCAGCAGGTGGCTCTCCTTCCAGTGGAGAACCAACCCTCATGCTCCTTCCAGATTTTGATTTTACTATATCCAACATGGCTTCCAAGGTTACTGGGCCCATCTGCATCATGCCGGCATGGAGGGAGAGAGCAAGGAAGATCTCTCATGGAAGACTGGCATGCGCCATGGCTCGAACTGGTACACAGCACGTTTGCCAACATTCCACTTGCTCACTTACTCATTCACACGGCCAAACCTAACTGCAAGGGAGGCAGAGAAATGCAGTCCAGGAATATTGAAAAAAGAGTGAAACTGACTTGAGAAACAGCCAGCCATTCTCTGAAATAGGAAGAGAAGACTAAAGGTTTTGAGAAATAACAGACAATAAAGATATGACTTATGATAACAATTGTCCTTTCTCTGAATTATTCAGATTTACTACTGATAGCTCAAATGAAGCAAAATGTTGAATGATTCTTAGGTTACACATTTGTATTTAACTCGATTTTTTGCATTTGTCAAGGGAATTATTTTCTAAGAAAATGCCAACTCCATATCCTTAGCATATGTCAATAATCATAATTATACTTATTAAAAGAATGGAAAATGTAAACATGTTACATAGTCTCTGAGCGAGACCATGTTTGTCTCTTAAACACCGATGAACTTCAACTGCCTACAAAAGTATGTGGCACAGAGTTGACAAATAATGTTTGGATGGTTTAAATGAGTAAGAATTGTATAGGTACTTTCTCATACACATATACACAGTGCTCTCACTCTTGTAGTTGATTCATAGCCCGAATACACTAACTGTGGGGACAAGCTTCCGTTTTTTTCAACTGACTTTTTATCTGACAAATGTATTTTTTTTTCTTTTTAAATTTAAATTGAAGTAGCCGACAAGTAGTACATTATTAGTTTCAGATGCAGAGTTCAGTAGTTCATCAATTGCACGTAACACCCAGTGCTCATCACATCCCGTGCCCTCCTTAATGCCCATCACCCAGTTACCCCACCCCACCCACCCACCTCCCCTCCAGCAACCCTTAGTTTGCTTCCTATAGTTAAGAGTCTCTTATGGTTTGTCTCCCTCTCTGATTTCTTCCCATTTACTTTTCCCTCCCTTCCCCTACGATCCTCTGCACTGTTTCTTATATTCCACACACGAGAGGAGCCATATAATCATTGTCTTTCTCTGACTGACTTATTTCACTCAGCATAATACCCTCCAGTTCCACCTACAATGATGTAAATGGTAAGATTTTTATACAATGTTATAACCTTGGACCCATTTTTTTTGGAAGAATAAAAAGAAAAAGGTGTATCTATCAAAAAAAAAATTGGTATTCATTCAATTCAGTACATGAAAATTGAAAAATTCATGAAATGGAATTCAATGGCTCTGTTATCTAAACAAATAGGTAACAGTTGTATTTCTTTGAATGCTTGTTGTAAAGACATTTTTTTCTACAACAGATTTCAATTAAGTTCCAGATGATATACTCTGAAATACAGGCTTACAAAAAGAACAGTATTTTCCCCTACTATAATCATGATAAAAACTACATAGCACTTGTGGCCAAAATTGAGGAACTTTTATTTTAAAGTAAACATAGAATGTTATCAAAAGACATTTAGTATTTATCAAGTTGATAAAGCACATTGCACAATCATGTGTATGAAATAAGCCACTCTTATTTATCAAAAAATTAAGCATAGAAGTATCATATGATCCAACAATTCTACTTCTAGTTATATGCCCCAAAGAATTGAAAGCAGGTGCTTAACAAAGATGTGTATGTACATATATTCATAATAGCACCATTCACAATAACGAAAAATAAGCAACAGCAAAATGTCCATCAATCAACTAATGGATGAACAAATTGTGGTATATACATGAAATGGAATATTATTCAGCCTTGAAAAAGGAGTGAAATACCAATACATGCTATAGAGTGGAAGAACTTTGAAAACATTATGCAAAAGGAACCCTCTTACACTGTTGGTAGAAATGCAAGTTGGTACAGTCACTTTGGAAAACAGTGTGGAAGTTTCTCAAAAAGTTAAAAATAGAGCTACCCTATGACCCAGCAATTACACTACTGGGTGTTTACCCCAAAGATACAGATGTAGTGGAAAGAAGGGCCACATGCACCCCAATGTTCATAGAAGCAATGTCCACAACAGCCAAAATGTGGAAGTAGCTGAGATGGCCTTCGACAGACAAATGGATAAAGAAGATGTGGTCCATATATACAATGGACTATTACTCAGCCATCAGAAAGGATGATTACCCAACATTTGCATCAACATGGATGAAACTGGAGATTATGCTAAGTGAAATAAGTCAAGCAGAGAAAGATAATTATCATATGGTTTCCTTTATTTGTAGAACATAAGGAATAGCATGGAGGACATTAGGAGAAGGAAGGGGAAAACGAAGGGGGGAAGATCAGAGGGGGAGATGAACCATGAGAGACTATGGACTCTGGGAAACAAACTGAGGGGGTGGGGGGGGGATGGGTTAGCCCAGTGATGGGTATTAAGGAGGGCATGTATTGCATGGAGCACTGGGTGTTATACACAAACAATGAATCATGGAACACTACATCAAAAACTAATGATATACTGTACGGTGACTAACGTAATAAAAAAATTAAAAAAGAAAACATTATGCTCAGTGAAAGAAAACCGACACACAAGTTAGGTATTGTGTTATTCTTTTGATATGAATTGTCTAAAATACACAAACTCACAGAGACAGAATGCATATTATTGATAGCTAGGAGGTGGGGGTGGGGAGAGGGAATTGGGGAGAATGTGTTAACGCATATAGGGTTTTATTTTGGAGTGATGGAAATGCCAGGGTTTTGGAACTAGATAGAAATGGATTTTGTACAACATTGTGAATGTACTAAATGCCAATGACATTGCTCACCTTCAATGCTTAATTTTATATATGAATTTCACCTCAATAAATAAAAAATGTCACTCTTGTTTAAAAATATGTAACTATATTTATATGTAAATATGTATGTAAACAGATGCATAGGAAAAAGAAAACCAGAAAAATTCATGCACAATTTTAATAATGGTTATCACTGGATTTAGAATTTGAGGGGTTTTTTTTCTCTTTCTAAATTATTATTTCTGTAATTTTATAAAGAGGTTATATTACTTTTGCCATCCCTCCAAAAATTCATATATAATGATGATACACACATACCATATGCTAGGTAGACAAGTTGTTACCGTTTCTTACATGTGCATTTTATTCTATGTGAGGCTGTTGATAGTAATATACTTGGTCTTATACTGAGTTTATAAGAAGAGTGAACTGGGAAGGGGAGCTGGAAATGAGTATGAAAGTTATGACTCCATCTAGGACACTTCTATATCAAATAGAGTTGGTATAAAATTTCCTTCCAATTATACACTGAAATTATATATACAGTAAATTTTTATAGTAAAATGTATATAGTAAATCATGTGTATTCATGAAAACAATAATAGTATAACCTTAACATTCTTGAAAGACCCAGATTTACAAACATAACAATATCAACTATTTCCTTTGGGAAGCATGTTTTTCATAAAGATATATAGAGATTTTATAAATTCAATAAAGTAACTTCATACTTAATTCAAGGGTAGTTATTTTAGATGCAGATGCAAGGCTGTAGATCAGGATTACTCTAGCGGACAGATGGTCTTCCAAAGATGTCCAGCCCGCATCTATGAAATCTGTAAACATGAAAGGGTACCTATACATTGGATCTCCATCCTCTGTGACAACAGCAAAGCATGACCAAATGTCATGGTAACTACCTCAAGATGATATTAGGAATAACAATTCGTGAATGAGATCTATGGAAGAAACCCATGGACACATGGCTAGCGTGCTTCCTGACCCATAGTCAGTGAGTAAATTAGAATATCTGTCTAAAACACTTAAATAACTTCACCATTGAATATCATCAAAAGGGCCTGAAAGCATGGGATATAAAAGCATAGAATTTGACAATGCGTGTATGTCAAGCACAGACCAAGTGATTTGGAGAAACAATACTGGCCTCTGATCCCTGGAGAGTTGCCCTTTATTGAAGATCAGAGAGGGCTCAGCAGTCCTCACAATGCCATGAGTAACATATCCTTCAAAATAGTGTACCTCTTTTTCCTCTAGCTCCTTGCACATTTATAACCTCCTATTCTGATGTGTGCAAGGGGTACATATAGCAAAAGGCCCAAGAATTTTGAGCCCTAGAAAAAAGTATCTTCAATTTTAAATTAATGCTCTGAACTTGAGTAATATGAATCAGTCACATACATTCCACTAATTCTGGATGCCTTAGAAAATGGAATTTCTCAACCTATGGGCTGTACCCCGGACTGAGCTGATCATCTTTGATTATTATCACACTACGAGATACTCCTGGGCAGCTAGCCAATCTCATACATTTTCTTTATCACATCACTTGTTTTATAAATGTAACAGCTCATTTTAAAAACTTTTTAATTTGCAAAATACCAAAAGCAGACCAAATAGTGTAATAAAGCCTTACAAACACATTCTGCAGTATTGCCAATTAGAAACTCACGGCCAGTCTTGTTTTTGTATATCCCCATTCCTTTCACCTCCCAACTCACATGCACACACATTCACACATCCACATAAAGGCTTGTTTTCAGACAAATCGTAGACATTCTATAGTTTCATTAGTCAATTTTTCAGTATGAACCTCTAAAAGATAAGGACATTTTGAAAACATAACTATGATATCACTAATCATACCTAAAATTATGACTATAATTTCTTAAAATGATCAAATATTCATTAGCTGCTTATATTTGCCTACCAGATTTTTTTCTTTAAGTTCATGCGTTTGACTCAGAATCCAACAAGATATATACACTGCACATAGAACTTCTAAGCATCTCAGCTAAGAACACGGTAAGGTCTTTGTTATCCCCTAAAGGAAGATCGTGCATACGATGGCATATCCCCAATAATCCTTTTATTCTACTTTGAAACAGATACATATAGGAAATTTGCATTGCAAAGGAAGAAAAGCACGAGTGGAAAGTATTCGCAGCTTCTTGTTTTCAGTGCTTTCATGAAGAAATTAACTTTCATACTCAAAATGGGTGTGGTAGCATCATCCTTTGACATGTTAACACGAAGTATGACAACGCTTCTCCTGCTAGGTATGTTGTTTCAGTAAACCGCAGAGTGACATTTTTAACCCGTGCTTTCTGGAAGAGTGCAAGGAATTATGGTTACCAAACTGTTTATTTCTGAAGCAAATGGCTTACAAAGATTTTCTAGAAATTTACCCCTGCTTTCCACCTCCAGGACCAACATCTCAGTATAAGCTACCGTCATCTGTTTCCACGAATTTCTGCATTTTCCTCCTCATCTGTGCCCCTCAATCTGATGTTGTTCATCTGTAATTTCATTTCAACACAGACTAACTCTATTAAAACATTACGAGATCATGCCTATTTTCTGTATGAAAACTTGCCATGGCTCCCCATCTTACTCCTACGGAAATTCTAAGTCTTTATTTTGACTTATAAAGTCTGACACAGTGTGGGTCCCTGTTATCTCTCTGACCTCATCTTCTGCTACTCACCTATGCTTTATTTCCTCCAGCCATAATAGCCTTAGGGCTTTGGGGAGCCTGTAAGAATTTGGCAGTACGTTTTAACTTCAGCCCACAGGGCATCTTCCTTTCCATACCCCGGAGCTGCCTCCTCAAGTCATTAGCCGCCACCTGCCGTTTGACTGGTGTGGAGGAGAGCGTGATTCATCGTTCTATGGCTTTGCCTGTCATTAAAGATAGCTCCACCGAAGGAGCCACACTGAGCAATTTATCCATATCCCCTACAACTCATTTATCACCAATATTCTTACACGTCAAGACACACCTGAAAGCTTTCTAATCCTCTCTACCTCCTCTAACCAACCCGGATTATCTTGCAACCGAATTGTTGGGTTGGTACCTTACCGATCTCTGTGGAATCCTTCCGACCTTCCTCACACTATTCTCTATCCAAATAGCCCTTAAGGAATAAGCCAAATTGTGTCGCCTCTCAGATGACAGCTATTCATGTGGTGAGCAAAGCGTAACGGAGCTGTCCAATGACGGGGCTGTGCACCTGAAACTAACATAACATCGCGTGTCTTCACTTTAGTAGAACTTATACTTCAATAAAAAAATTTTTTTTAATTAGAACACCTCTCCCTTCAGATCATTTAATAATTTTACTTTATGCTGAGAATAGAATTCAGACTGTTCAACCGACCTGCAGGACCAGACCATCGCCTGCCTCACTAAGCTTTTGCCCTGTTTCTGTCTTTACTGGCTATACTAGTGAAACTGCCCTGCCTTCTATTCTTCAGTGATAAACTTCCTTTCCAGATGCTGTCTCCTGTCCCAAACACTTTACTTCTCCCTCTTTACCAGTTCGGTTCCTCATTCTTCACACATCACTCTCATCACTTATCTTTCACTGCACTTATCACAATATGCTACTGTATGTGTACTATGATATGCATTTTTAATATGTCTTCTTACCCTGCCCTAAAATCCATTAAGCTCTGAGAGAGTGGGGATCATACCTTTATTCACAATGTACTTAACTTAGCAAAAAACTACTCAATAAACATTTGTTAAAGGAATAAATGTATGTATTGGTGCATTCATGCAAGAAGGAAGAACTAAATGGATTACTTAATCAACTAAATCAGGTACTTTGCATAATCCTAGCCATCAGCTTTCAGGTTGAAAGAGGAGATGATAAGCGTATGTCTGAGGGTATGTTTACTTTTATAATTGGAAAAAAAGAACTGAACGTTGAGAAGAGATCTGGCTCCAACTCAAAACAAGGAGGTGAATCAGAAACACTGTGGCCCCACTGAAAAGTTGCTTCTGAGGTTTGAGTGATGAAGGCTGAAGGAATCCACATTCTGTTAGTGGTTTACAGAACGGAATGAAAGCCATGTTTCTCTCCCAGTTGGGAAAGTGGTTTGTAGAAACCCTCTGACCCAAATGAAACTTCAGTTCCACAGTTCAACCACACAATATATACACCTAAAATCTTGTCCCCCCAGAAATAATACTGTCACAACTCATGCATGGCCCAGACGGCTGCAACTTCTATCCCATTTGTTCTTCTGTAATGGGACCTAATCAGTCCCCCATTAAGGGAGGGAGTCTAATGTCCTTGAATCTCAGCTGGCTCCACCAACAGACACACTTGTAGCCAGGAGAACGGAACTGAGGCAACTTCAATGACTTCTAATGTTAGGTCTGAAGGAGCCTGTCCCCGACAAAGCCCTACATGACTGAGTTCTGCTTTGTACACTTGCAACACCATGCCAGTTGTTCCCTTGCAGGACATTCTCTTTCTGAACCCAGATACCATACTGTGAGAAGTCCGAGTCATGTGGAGAGTCCGTGGGTAAGCATTCTGGTGGCCAGTCCTAGTGGAACCCAGCTTTTAAGTCATCCCAGGCCAGTAGACAGGTATGGCAGTAAAGAAACCTCTAGATGATTCCAGTCTCCAGTCATTCAAGTTACCCCCCACCCCCCACCATTTCAGTCTTCCCAGCAGAGGCCCTAAACAACATTCTATCTCCAGAGTGTCCTGTCAAAATTTCTGACCACCAGTTCCATATGCATAATAAAACTGTTGTGGCCTTAAGCCACTAAATGGAGAGTGATTTATAACACAGAAATAGCCAGCCAGAACCCCAGAGAAGACCAAACGACATGTAGAGTAACAGGATGTGATCCTGTTACTGTATAAAACTAAGATACTGCAAGTACCCTATGCAAGCATATATCTTCATCGTGGCATCACCTATAACAGGACACTAGATTCAGCCTGAAGGTTCTATCAGCCAGAAATGATTTATGTACATATGAATACAATGGTCAATTATGCTGCCATAAAAATAGTATGAAATGCAGATAGCAGTCAAGACAATGTGTCTGATGTAAGATGAAGCTGAAAATAAAAAACAAAACATCAAATTGTATAAAAGTAAGTATGTGTTCCTTAAAAATTATATATGCTTGTAGACAGTCCTGAAAAGCGGCATGCGAAAAGGAAAACTTCTGCTGGCATTAGGCATCCAGAATGTAAACCATGCACCAGATTTTCTTGAATATTTTGTACAGTTATACAGAAGTCTATATAATGTATAGGTAGTCCCATATAACATGGGCAGTTAGGTAATTGATTCTTTCAAATTGGGTGGGGCAGGAGGAGAACGAACGAAGAGAATTTCTCTCTTGTACTCGGAAAGTGTTACTGCTTCTGCTCTACTGGCTATGAAAGACTTATTTCTGCTTAGTTCTTCATTCAATGGCTGCATTTGGGTCATAAACACAGACTCTTTTTTTTTTTTTTAAGATTTATTTATTTGACAGAGAGAGATACAGTGAGAGAGGGAACACAAGCAGGGGTAGTGGGAGAGGGAGAAGCAGGCTTCCCGCTGAGCAGGGAGCCCAATGCGGGGCTTGATCCCAGGACTCTGGGATCATGACCTGAGCTGAAGGCAGACGCTTAACGACTGAGCCACCCAGGCGCCCCCACAGACTCTTTCTTGAGCTAAGTTCAGAAACTGACTTTTAGGTCAGCCTTAGGTTATGTTTTCTTTTGCTTTACTTGAGTCATTAGGAAGGCAAAAGCAGGTTTTGGTTTTGTTGGTGGTGGCGTTTTCCTGTCCCCAAAAATGAAGGTAAAAAAAAAAAAATTAAGGATGCTATCTAAGAAGCTAGCAATACCTAATTCTAAGGAAAGATCTCAGGGGTGTGCTACCAAAGATGATTTAGAAACACAGAAAATCTGAAGTTTATGTTGGCAGTTCTATGGACTCTGATGTTCCTCCCATTCGGAGCTAGGTAGAACTGTTGAGATGTCATCAATGGGACTGGTGGGACTGATGGGACTGTGGGACTAATGAATCCCTAATGGGACTGTGTTCTCATGCTCAGAATGGAAAACAACAAATGGCAAGCACTAATGCACATGTGCCACAGATGTGCAGGAGAAACCAGGCTAGGACTCAAACGTGATCACTGATAAGTGAGAAATAACAAAACCCCATTTCCATAAATATGATTTTGTTCCGTGCACAAAAATATATTCCAAGTGTTGAGTTTAAGAATGGGTCATTTAGAACTCTCTTTAACATTGTATCTGTACTTACCGGCACTTAACATGCAAGTAGAAGTGGGCTTTGGATAGCAAGGAGACTCAGAGTCTAACAAATTTACATACAAGTCTGTATTATTCTATTTGCTTCCTTTACCAGATGGTCATGTCACACAAACACAAGAGCATTCATGCAATCTTCCATTTTAAACTTTCCCTGTGCCTCGATGCATTTCCTATAATAGCCAATACATCCTCTATTGAAGGAAGTCTATACTCTGCAGACAAATTTCTGAATTCTGTGATTTAATGGGCTTGTCTTTTTTAGTAGTGTTTACAAAGCCAAAGCCGCTGCCTTGTTGTCCTGCGCTGGGGGAAACTACTTTGTATTTTTCAGCACTGTCTGCAAGTCCTGCTTTATATGTGTTAGTTTAGGCATGTCTGATAATCACTTGCAGAGTTTATATCGAACTAAATTGGAATATCAGAGTTTATGAGGCGGAGTTTATCAGCGTCCCCTTCTTAATAGATTAGAAGCTGCTGGCACCAAGAGAGGTTTCCAAGTAAATACCAACAGTCTGACTCAAACTCAGATTGGCCAGGAAAACATTTCTGATAGAGAATCCTCTGCTAGTCCTTTGAATACCATCATCTCGCAAGACTTACAAGTGAACTCTTGAGGCAAAATAAATGGAGTAAGGTGTTCTCTGTAGTAAGTCTGGGCTATTTCTTTTTGTATTTTTATTTTTTATTTTTTAAGATTTTATGTATTTATTTGAGAGAGAGAGAGAGCGAGAGAGCACAAGCAGGGGGAGCAGCAGGCAGAGGCAGAGGGAGAAGCAGGATCCCCGCTGAGCCAAGAACCAGATGCGGGACTCGATCCCAGGACCCTGGGATCATGACCCCAGCTGGAGGCAGACGCTTAACCGACTGAGCCACCCAGGCATCCTGGTCTGGGCTATTTCTTACCCTGAACTGTGCCCTGAGGGTCTGACCTAAAGATGTCAGACAGAGAGATGCAAGTCTTGAGAACAGGGAGCAGATTCAAACACGAGCATCGTATAGTGTGTAGCAGAATGACCACGAGAGACTGCACAGGACTTACTGCTCCCACCACAGCCCCTTCCCGCAGTGCCCTAAAAGAGGCGATGAGCTGAAGGCAGCACTTAGAACTGAATTATTAGTTAAAAAATTCTATTTAGGATTTTGTAGTAGAATATGCCATATTCAACCTTATAACTAGAGAGTCTATTCTCATGACCATCTTCACTCTTAACCTTCAGAAGTTAATCCTCTCATTTGATGATCGCCCCAAAGGCTTGAAGGTCATAAAAGAGCAATTGGGTTCAAAGGAAAAAAGCAAGTAAAATGGTTTAGAAATGTAGAGGGAAAGTACCATTATAAGCAACAACAGCAACAACAACAACAACAAAAAACCCTATGATTTTATGTCCATAATTTTGCTAAACAGATAACATATCTCCAGGGTAACATCAGATGTTCTCCTTTTGTTCCACATTTCATATGTGCAGTCCATAGGATTAGTGGTGTCTCATCAAAATACTTAATGCATAAATCTGAATAGTGAAATCCCATATATGTAGGGGCAGTGTAGGTGGCTGTGCTTAAATTTGACAATTTCACTTGCATATCTTTAAGTGCTGTGGTATTCACACGTTTGTTTCAATTCCAGAATTTCTATGTGAAATTCAGAGACTTGAATGATAAAAAGGGAATACATGGGACTTTTCCTTATTTCCCCTTTTCCATCAGAAAATGTTTTATCTTTAATCAAAATATTAAAATTGTCTCTATATAACCTCAATTATTCCAAAATTCATTAGTTATAAAAACAAGTAATGTAAAGGATTTGTTGTATCCAAGGCTCACCCTTGTATAAGCTATTTTTTTCCCTGGGGGCCCCAAAGACATTCAGCAAACGGTGTGTACCACTCCCACTTTCCTGGGAAACCTGAGATGAAGTTTTTCACGAGGAGCTTGGGAACACCCTAGGACGACCCTGACCTTGCTCCACTGAGGTATGTCAAAGAAATGAAAACATGGACCAAAGTCACAGGAAAGCTGACAGCCTCTGACTTCAGTTTTAATCAGCTTATAAAGCTCCTTTCTATAAATTATTCTATTTCCCCTTACATTCTTTGAGTGATAGGTTTCCTTATTGTCTTTATTCCTTTATTGTCTTCTCTTTATTGTCTACATTTTCTACATGGACAAACAGAAGCTCGGGAGAGTTACTCTCTCATAGTCCTGTGGCTCACAGCTGCTAGAGCTGGTGAAACAGATCTGATATTCAACTGTCTACTCCATCTGATACAACAGAGTTACCTACTGACCTCCGCCTCCCACACTGAACAGGGATCCTGAAAAGTATTTTCTAATTTGGCACCTGCCACGGTAACTCTCATCTGGCCCTAACAACTGGCACCTAAGTTAAAGAGAGTAACAATGTATTTAAAGGGGCTTAAAATTAATGCCTGCCAAGAAACCTAATGTTATAACACAAATTTCAGCAAAGAAAAAAAAAACAGCTAAAGCTCAGACTTGGAGTTAATAGATTTCCATGGATAGAAAAAAATCCATAAGAAATTATGATAAAATGCTGACTTTGGCATAGATTTGTAGAAATCAATAAAAACATTTAATTTTAAAGAGTCGGGGATATTTTGATGATATCAGCTTCATTATTTCCACAGATTTAAATGTGCGAGACTTTTAGGAAGAAATGACATTTCATTATGACAGAGTTTCCCTATGCTCCAACAATCTGAATGCCATAATATAGAAGCACTAAGCGAGTATGGAGAGGCACAAGCAAGGGAAGGGAGAGGAAGGGAAATCTCGTTTCAAGAAAATAGGATATTTCTTAAATATAGGCTTTTCACATGAGGCTTGTTAGTCTGTTTTAATCTGCACTATTCAGTTTAAAATATCCAATTTGCTCTTTTTTTGTATGATCATCGTCATTTCTACAGTGTCATTAGCCCTGGTAATAGCAATTAGGGACAACACTTGAAAACTTACAGCAATTCCAGTTGTAACCATGTAGGTTTCATACTTAGTGACTCTAAACATACAAGGCAGGCATACAATGTAAAATACGAAAGTGAATAGAAACAGTAACAATAGTATGAAGACATCTGACTGCTCATACATATGCACGTACAAACAAATACATGAAATATCAGGAATTGTTGGAAAGGTTAATTTGGAATTTTCTAGTAACTTATTTCAAAGATCTGATGCAGATTATTATGGCATGCTCCTTATTCAAATATTAATTAGTTGTTTATAATTATTTATCAATGCTCTGATAAGCCTAAGTATTTTCCTTATTTTCATTTCCTTATTTTATTTTATTGATATCATAACATCAAGAACATGCAAAAAGAGGAAAAGAAGGTATTGCTTGTATTATCAAACAATCCAAGTGAAAAGTAGTGGATCAGTCCTGGAGCGTGGAGATTTGTTCCAGATCAGCAGAAAGCTGCAAGTTGCACTGAAAGTTTCCGTTCATCCGGCACCTCTCCCTCAGTATCTGTGGTAGTCGGAGAGGCGCACCCGTTACCAAACCGTCAGTCTGGCTGACTCACCTGAGCAGCTACGACGCCCCAAGGCCCTAAGCTTTGTGTCTGTCTCTTACTCTCATTCTACCTAGAGCTGGCCATTCAAGGAAGTTACTCCTTAGCTCCATAAACCATGACTTAACACACTTTCCCGTCCTGGACTCAGATTCAGCATGGCCCAGGCAGGGGGTACGAACACCCACCTGAGGAGGCACTGGACCACAGAATCATTGACGGAGCTAGGCTCAAACATCCTATCGGGGCTTCGGCTTGCGAAAGCATCCACAGGGAGTTTCTGTGATAACAGCAAGAGCCAAAGAGCTCCTTGAAGAGGCGTGTAGTTAGGGTTATCTCCTGCCCCAGGTGGTTTCTGCGCCAGAGGCAGAGAAACCGGTTTGATATTTAGACTCAGTGTCTTCCTCCAGCCCCGTCCCTCAGTGGTGCCGCGATGGGCCAGGAGGAAGTTAAGCAGCAGCATTAATTACTGAAAGATGGGCTGCAGACAGTGGAGCTCATATGACTACGCCACTGCTTCGCATGAGCTCTGCAGCTGTTACTGAGGAAGTTGGCTGGGCTCTAAGAAGGATGACGCATCTGGAAGATGCTGAAGCCACAGTTAAAGGGCTTCGATGAATCTCAAGTCCACTGCTGATGCTCATTGCCAACTGAACAACAAATTCTGCATAGCTACCTGTGCCCTATTTAACATAACCAAGTGCTGTATGGAGAACGAACCTTCTTCTCTTGTCGCAGCCACTGCTGGTTTCCTCAACCGGAAGCTATCTGCATGTGTCACTCTCACATGTTGTGTCATGTGCTCATTCCATAGCTAAGAATTAGTATTTGGATTAGGTCTCTGCAGATGACAACTAGCAAAGAGCCACTACATGAGATTGTGCTAAAAGGAAAAGTGATTTTAGAACACAGAAATTTCTTTTAAAAAAAGAAAGAGAGAAAATACAAAAATTTCTTATAGAAACCGAAGATGTAGATTCAGTGAGGCCTCAGAAATAAACTCTAGCCAGGGCCACAAATGCCAACACAACACCCCCCATCTCTCATTTCCGCCAGATGACACCATTCTGGCTCACAGAATGCCACTTTTCCTTATGACAAGTCCACATGGTAGGACAGGGCTGACCGTATCTCTAGGGTTTATAGATCCTCTGCTGAAAAGAGCAGCTATCCCTTAATCCTGGTTTTATATCCCTGCAAGGAAATCCTGAACAGGCCAACTTGGTTTAGTTGGCCAACCCTGAACCTACAGTATATGACTATTTGGAGGGAGTGGTTCCTAGTTGGGTAGGAGAGCCGTTGTACAGACAAAATAATGATAAAACAACAACAACAAAAGTTCCGTGACATTGTTCTGGCTGGGCCTTCCCAAGAAAAGCGAGGCACCATGATTCCTACTCCAACAACGAACTCATCAATGAAGTCATAGAGCACAGACCTTCAGACACGAGAGCGGCGGTGGACGCTCTGTGCTATGTGACCCTTAAAACCTCTTTAGAAAAGGTTCTGACAGGACCTCAGTCTTCAAAACCACACAGTTAGAGAAAGAGCATGTGAGTCATAAGGAGGCCGTTCTGCTGTTTATTCAAGCATCGATACTTGCTAGGGGCTACGGAAGAACTCATTATCAGCACAAAGAATAGGAGAGACAGATGTTAAGCGGGGTTGGGCTGTGGCGTGGTCAGGAAAGGCTTTTTGAGGAAAGGACCTTCAAGCGAAGATCTCACAACAAGAAAGAATTCACTGGATGAAGGGTGGAGGAAAGAGGCGCAAGCAGGGGGCATATTAAATGTAAAATTCAACGGACTGGAACAAACAGTAGAAGCTATTAACACCAAGTCCAAGTTAAAACAATCAACCACAGAGCATATTGAAGCACACAACTGATGGAGGAAATAGGATATATTACTCGGTACCAAATGGTTGTTTAATTTTTTATTACATGAAATTACCACAAATATTTAATTAGACACAGGTGGTAATGTAGCATCCTTTTTGGTTCCCATCTCCAAAATATTATGTGTGCATTTTTTTGTCTGCGGTCTATATGTATATATACATATTCATAGAATGCTAGTGAGCATAGATTTAACAGCCTGAGAGAAAGCTTTCCAAGAATAAAAACATTCTGATATTGATAAACAACTGCCTGATTCACAGTTTCCAGTCCTGTTTGCAGACCAGCTGTGCTGTTATAACTTCTGGCATGTGTATAAATCTTAGATTTACTCCGTCCCCAGAGATTCTCTACTTGTCCAGACAAGTTCAAAAATACATGTTTTGAATTCTGGGAAGATGGCAATGGTGGTAGAGTCTTTGAATCTCCCTGGGTCCCCCATAAATAAGAGGAAAAGACCAGAATAGATAACAGATAACAGATAACATCAACAAGAAAAAGAGGTGAAAATGGGTCTGTAACCCCCAAACCCCAAATATGAGCAGGTACGGACAAACCAAGACACCTAAAAGACCTGCGTGGCATCGGCAGTAATGCAGGAGGAAGCAAAGGGAAGTGTGGTGGGAGCAAGAGGATCTCGAACAGCCAACAGAAACTCCAAGGAGAGGACAAGTTGGTGTGAGGACCAAACTCCTATTAAGGAGTCATTGCATGGGGTCCAATGGACTGTCTAAAGGGGTTGAAGCCATCAGGATGCTGTGAGCTTTTAAAACTGACAGTCCGAAAATCCCTTCCAGACTAAATTCCTACATTAAAGAAAGTAAGCTTGAAATAGAATTCCAACGGAGCATGATCTCAAAAGTATGGAAGAGAGGAGAGAATCCAAAAGAAGTAGTGGAGGGAAACAGAGTCTACAGATGTCAGAAACTAAGAGGCCAGATATTTGAACATTACACAAAACTAACACATTGAGGACCGTATCTTTTCTGTTCATCCTTGTGGCTCTAATACCTAGCATAATTCCTAGCAGATAGGGAAATTGGAAAAAAAGGAAAGACTAAAATGGTTTATAATAATGACAATTATGATTATGATGCCCTGTTATAATCTTTAATGTACCCTGGATCCCTTAACCGCTGCCCTGAAAGGAAATGATCCAGCCCAGTATCTGAGTAACATTTTTAAACCATATCTTTTTCATAAGATAGAAAGTATGATGCTGGATTTAAGCGTGTAGCACAGAAAAAGCAGCTTTCCTATTTTTTTTGTATTCAGAACTGAATACGGAACCGTGTTTGTGGGACATTTCAACTAAATAACTAATCAGTTGAACATAATGGAAATTTCACTCTAGAACTGACACAGGGACACAGTCAACAAAAGGGATGCATCAAACGTCCCACACCTTTGCTATAGACCTAAAGAATATTCCAGACCAAATATTCCAAAAACTATTCCACACCAACATTCTTCCTGGAAAGCACTCAATTCATTCATTCTGCAAGTAGCCTGATGGGGGTGGGGGTGGGGCCCTGTATCTTTCAGCTCCTCTATCAGGTTTCAACAAACCCTTGTTACGTGGGTTGAATCTAACAAGCCTCAAGTTTCAGACACCTTTCTGTTATACAATTATTTTACCCGGCAGTTATTACTTAAAGAAGTAGCGGCTGTACTGGGAGCAGAGAATTTAATTTCTCAAGTTTTTTTCTTGAGCTGTGGTTTTTATTGGATGAAAGGCAGCCGTGATTGTACTAAATAGGTTTTTTTTAAAAGCTGTTTTCTGAGTACCCTTCTCATAGTAGCTATGCTATTACTTTCATACAATTTTAGTGCAATGCTTGGATTATAATAGCCTTTGGACACCTGTGCATTCTAAAGTGTAGCACATTATTATTTGTGACACCCCTCAAATGGCAATTTACTAGACTGCAGATTGTTCCCTGGGCTCAATAAATCTTTACAAGTCCATCTCAAGTGGCTGGGCTATACTCTTTTCCCCTCCCCCATTCATTTTGTGCAGTAGATTCTATGAAGTGGTTATTATATTATGGTTTCTATTAATCTGAAATTATTAATATTTTATGATACTTGAATTAGTATACACTGTACACTCATGTATCCTGTTGTCACAATAATTACACTAATTATCATGTTCTATTTGGGCAGCACTTTATAAATTTTACATGCACAGATGTGTGTTTGTATTTGTTTAAGCGCCTCGAAATCTCTTGGGGTCAAGAGAGCAAATGACATACATATTTCATAAAAGAGCGAGCAATGGCTACAAATGTCCCTGGTGTACCCAGAGTCAGAATGTAGATAGTGGAATGTGAATCTGAACCCACTTTTGCTGTCACTTCCTCAAGAAAAAGGACTTAAGCTGTACTGATTATAAGATGACCCCCTTTAGCGTGGATGTTCTAATTTAGTTGGGGTTTAGTTTGCCTGTGTGGAAGGTTTAAGAAGAAAGACAAGTAAGAGATTATTAGGATAATCCAGGAAAGAAACAATGACGATTTGAATGAGGGTGATAGTGATGGATGGGTTTTTACAAGCAGTTAAAGGCAATGGAGGATATCATCATAATGTTGGGTCTAAGCAACCGAAAAATGTGGTTGCCATTTGTTCAGATGGAGGGGGCTACAAGAGGAATAGGTTTTGGGTGTCAAAATTCAAGAGCCTAGGTTTGAGCTGTTACATTTAGACGTCTATTAGACATCCAATGAAGTGTATCGAACGGATGGATGGGTGAGTTTCAAGTTTGGACGAGGTATCTGGGCTGGAAATATGCTCTGAAATTCACAAATGCATAGATGTTATTTAAAGGATATGAAACTGGCTGGATGCAGGTTATAAAGATAACATGGTTTCCTAAAATCCAGACGAAGTGTTTCAACAAGGTAGGAGTGATCATCTGTGTTAAGGATTGCTGATACACTGAGTAAACTGAAGCCCTAGAATTGAACATCGTCTTTCCCAACAGAGAAGTCCTTCCTGTGTCTGAGAAGAAGCGATTTTGAGAAAGCGGTATGTACCAAAGTACCAAAGACTGCAATGATTTCTGGAGAGAAAGAGAAGAAAAGTGAAATGAGTGATTACAGACATTTCTTTAAGAAGTGTTTTGCTAAAAGAAAAAATAGAGTAGAAACTGGAGGAGAAAAAGGGGTCAAGGGAGACCCCTCCTCCCCCCTACTTTTTTTTTAAACCAAGAAAAATAACAGCACTATTGTATACTGGTAGATAATCCAGTGGAGCAGGGAAAAATGGATGTTGCAAGAGAAGAGATCATTGTCAAAGCAAAGTATGACAGGCAAAAGGAGCCAGGATGTGCTATAAAATGCAGAGGTTGGTATTGGAAACAAACATGAACTGTTTGTTCATGGTGTCAGGAGAAGAGACAAAGCATCTAGATTCAGACACAGATAGGCTGACAAATGTAACAGAAAGAGCATATGGACATTCTTTTCTAATTGCTTCTACTTCTCCTCAATGGAATAGAAAGCAACAATGCTATATGAGTGAAGATGCCAGGACCACACGATTTCAATTACAATAGCTTCACAGTTTATTTTTCCAATGTTTTTATCTTTTTCATAAATTTCTTGTTCTATTTTCTAACCACAGTCCGTGGCCATTTTCAGTCATTTTCCTCTCAGATGAGCTGCAGTATCAGCTTTTCAGGTTCTAGCAACAGCAACAAGAATGTAGAGTGCTGGTTGAAATTCAATGTATGGGTTTGGACATAATTGGCATCTGAACAATATCATGTCTTTCCAGAAAACTGGCAGGCCTGTCTATGCTCTCCAGTCTTCTTTTACATCCTCCAACAAAGCCTGTTATTAGTGTTGTTCCTTTGTTGTCAAGTTTAATCCTGGGTATTTTATGTTTTTGCTTTTTTTAATGCAAATTACCCTCCTTTTATCCCATATCATTTAAGATTAAAATATTTATTACTTATATAAAAGAAAGCTAATTCAATTTCTGCCTCCTAGTAATTTTTGCAACTTTGAGCAAGTCCTTTAATCCCACAAGTATCTGTCGCTGTAGCTGGAAAAGGAGTGAACTAAATGACCTAAGTTTAAAATATATATATAAACGGAAGAATACTAACATTATTCCTATTTTTTTATTAGCCAACTGATTCTCAGAGAATGTCATTTACCCAACATGATTCTGTGACAAGAAGTTACCCAGTTTGGTGTAAATCACAAATGCACTTTCTAGCAGACACTGGTTATTGAGAGCTGAGAAACAAACCACTCCATAACTTACTGGATTAAAACAAGAACCATTTATCTGTTTACAGTTGTTTGAACTGGCAATTTAGGCAGAACCCCATCGGAGGAGGTGGTCTTGGCTTTGTGCTAGTTGACTTGACTCATTCATGCAGATGCAATCAGTTGGCAAGTCAGCTGGAGGCTGGTTGACCCCATCTGGCCACATGCTGGCAGCTGACTGGTGCTGTCGATCAGAGCGCCTTGGTTTTGCTCTACCTGGCTTATGAAGCAGGCTATCTTGGGTATCCTGGGCTTCAAGAGAGAAACCACAATGTGCAAACACAAGATCCTACCTGTGTTTATATCTGCTGAGGACACACTGGCCCAATCAAGTCACATGATTGAGCCCACAGTGACTGCGGAAGAGGACTATACAGGGACATGGATAACGGGAGGCAAGATTCACTTGGAATTATTAACATAATAATTTGCCACAGTTCTGAATATGATTCAGCACAGTATCACTTTCTAGAACCAGTACAGTTTCAGTTGGTCATAGGAAGCATGCACAGTTAGTCCAACGAGGTTATTTGTTTGATTTAAAATACCGCCAAGCTCTCATATCCCTAAGTCTTCCCCTCGTCAATCTGCTACAGATGTCTGACATTTCAGCGTTAGATAGTGAATCATTTGTGTTAACAATCTGTTCCTCATAAGACAACATAGATCTCTATGAAATAGGCTCCACATAAATGTATCAGAAAATTCCCAATGGGACCAGTAGCCCTTAACAACCACATTTAAAATAATTAAGGATGTTTACTCTTAAGAGAAAGAATGGGAGACAGGCATTTTCTGCATGAGATTGCTGCTCTGAGGAGGAAGATCTGGGCTTAACACCACTTTAGAAGTCTCTGGAAAGTCAACAGGGTACAAGGAAGGGACCAAACTTTGAAGACTTACGATTCACTGAATCCCAGAGCTGAAGTGTAAATGTAGGGAATCCTTCAGCAAACGTACCTTTAATTTACCCAATTCCTGTAAACTCCTCTCCTATGCACTTGCCATATATACCTTAATACATTTTCTCTGACCAAAAATGGTATTTTTTTTTACCCCATTTGGGCATTCAAATTATGGCGATTTTTAATAATGAGAATTATATTTTAAAGAAGAGCAACTTCTTACAGTGGTATTCAGACTTTGGGAACCCACAGAGTATTTCTATTTTAATTTTCTCATTTCTAGAAAAAGGAAAAAAAAAGTCATCTTACCCATCCTCATCCTACCCACTCAAAGTATGAGGATGAAGTTTTTATTATCCTAAAATTGCCTCTAGCTTCTGGAGAAGAAGGTGATATTATATGACCATACTGCTCTACCTTTATTTCTGCATTTTTATATAAAATCACGACCCAAAAAAGAAACCAAATAGCAACTTCATAAATTAAAGTCAAGCTAACATCTAACATTGAGGCTTGCCATTTATTTTAACTAGGGTGCTACCACTTCTTTGAGCCCCTATTGTCTCCATGCAAATGTTTTAGTCCCTATGATGAGATTTTATTTCTTGATAGCTTTGATGCAGATACGGTCAATACTTCCAGAGCCAATATACACTCGTAATCAACATATTAGGTCTTACAATTATCCATCAATAAAAACTAGAAAACTAAACAAAGTATTATTCATTTAATTATTTCTATTCTCCTTGGTAGGTAACAGTAAATGGCCTTTCACTATATTCTGTAGAGAAGAGATAGAAACATTTGGAACGCTTCACAAATTTGTGTATTGTCCTTGTGCGGGGGCCACGCTAATCTCCGTATCGGTCCAATTTTAGCATATGCGCTGCCGAAGTGAGTACAAGCTAAAAATATTTGGAAAGCAGCTGAGTTTCTGATATCAACTGATTTCCTCTTCCTTTAATCTTCCTTTCTTAACCTTTTTTTTTCGAATTAGAAAGATTTGTTATTATTTTTTTATCCTTCCCTCTTTAAAAAAAAAAAAATCCCACTGGATTAACTGTATCGGGTACAAGAAGCCAGAGGGAAATTAATTCTTTAATAATACAGCAGACAGAAAAGCAGTCACTCTGGTGCCCAAAAGCAATTAGTGGAAGTAGTCAGAATAGGAGAGCAGCTTGCTTGGTCGGACTGATACGGCAGTCGGGGGAGGCAAATGTCAACTACCAGCATAGTCAGGAAAGAAACGAATAAAAATATGTAGACAAGAGAAAGTATCAAGGAAAAGCTTGTTAGACTGAACTGTGCTCAACATGAGAAGTTTCTAGGTAAGTGAGAAATAGGAGACAACTGGAGGGCTAGATGGAAATGAGGTTTCAGCCCTGATTAGATTTCATTGTTTTAATCGATGGCTACAGACCTGCAGATGATCGTCCCAGCCTGAAGGCAGCTGAAGAGCTACAAAAAAACAAAAACAAAAACAAAAAACTGCCATGGCCCATGGGGCCAGGATGACCTGAGACAGCTTCTGGAGAAAGAAGAGAATAAGAAGAAAATATGCTTTTTTTTTTGTTTTCTTTTGTGGTTTTTTTTTAAGATTTTATTTATTTATTTGACAGAGATAGAGACAGCCAGCGAGAGAGGGAACACAAGCAGGGGGAGTGGGAGAGGAAGAAGCAGGCTCATAGCAGAGGAGCCTGATGTGGGGCTCGATCCCACAACGCCGGGATCACGCCCTGAGCCGAAGGCAGACGCTTAACCGCTGTGCCACCCAGGCGCCCCGAAAATATGCTACTTTTAAAACTACCATAACAACAACTCAAAAGCTATTTTTGTAAATGCCAAGAAGAAAATAGTTTAACAGATGTTCCTGCCTGTAAGAATTGACACAAGCCAGCTCTCAGGAGTAATTTTCCAGAAAGAAGAACTGGCCCAACACAACTGGGAGTTTACCAAATAATCAACTTGACTTTTCAAAATATGTTTGAGTGCTAGAAATGGACAAAACAGAACAAAAATCCTACAGTTGTTCTTTACCACATTACTCTATGAGTAACTTGGTCACTTTAAGAGATAACCTTGATTTCTCAGACATAGTATATAAGATTGGGGCAGAAGTCAGAATGAACGAGGAGACATATGAGCTCACATAAAAGAAGAATGCAATGAAGTCTTTAAAAAATCCCAAATTACCTGCTGTAGAAACCACATTTATAGGACATACTCGCATCGGCATTTCTAATGAAGCTCCCTAGAGCAGAGGCTGGATTGCTGATGGGATGACCCTGGTGGTGTTTTTACTCAGGAGGGTTAATCCCCGTGTAGTCCATATAGTTCAGAGTCAATCCCCAGGCTTTCAGGTCCAAAAACCAGGGGGCCTTCGTAAACTGGAGAGTGCAGTCTCTCTGTGACGACGTCCTGCTAACTGACTTTCCACAAGACTGATCTATGTACTTCTGATCGCAATACCTCAAAGACCACTCATTAATTTAAAACATCGGTCACATTATTCCAGTGATTAAGTACCCACGTTCCTTTCCAAGGCTTCTTTTGTTCCAGATTTAACCAGAATGATTAAGAAGTCAGATTTTTAAGCTGTGAGTGCCCCACTATGAATCCCAGCATTGCCACTTACTAGCAATTTTGCACTGAGCACGTTTCTTAGTCTCTATGGAACCAAGTTCCTTCATTTCAACAATGGAGCTAATAACAGCTTCTGCTCCAGAGTGCAGAAAAATTAAATGAGCTAATACATATAAAGCACCCAGAACGGTATCTGACACACAATAGTGATCAAACACTTTGAGTTGTTTATTAGCAAGATTGTTGAGAATCCACATTTTTTCAGCAGGAAGTTGCTTCTAAGTATGAAATGGAAGCTCTCAGGCAGTACAGTGGTGGCGGTGGCAGTCTCTCATACACCGAGTTTCTAATAAAGCTAAATTAACACTTGTGTTTTTATCTCCCCAATCTAGAGTCTTCCTTAATGGAGCAGTACTCACTAAAAAATCAGGCAGACCTTCACTTTCTGAATCTCAATTTTCCAGGCTTTCCACTTTTCTCCATCAGAACCATTCCTGCCTTAGATGAGTTAATATCACTGATTAAATTTCATTCAAGTGTGATCCCCTTGAGGCTTAGAGACATTATATATTGATTGACTCAATCAAACTGCCAGAGTTTCAGAAGCACTGTTAGAGCCTATATCCTACCCTGTTAGATGTCAGGTTTCCAGGCGACAGCAAACCCTGTCCATGCCCAGCTCCACGTCACCTCAGCCCACCCGACTTGATCCCGGACAGGCAAACTCTCAACATGCCTGCATCGTTCTTCTCTACCTGAGGGCTTAAAATAATTACATTTTAAAGTCATTGTTGGGACTTGGGCATTAAATAGGAGAAAGTATGTGATTACCTAGGCATGTATGTCCCTGTATTTAGTCGGAATAATCAAACACAAAAACATTTTTATCTCCTGAACCTTCTAAATATTCCTTTTGGCTGCTCTTCTGAGTACCTGTCCCAAGACACCAACCCATTTTTACAGGGCTCAATCCTCAGGTAAGAAAGGGTTTTAAATATTAATTGTTTAAAATGCTTGTCTCTAAACATGATGTATCCAGTCAGTAAAACACACACACACAACACACACACACACACACACACACACACACAAAAACCCTGAGCATACATCCCCAGTATGTTTTTTTATATTAATTATATACATGTACCATTATAAACAATGTTATTTAAATATAAACAGACATTTAAAAGGATGGGATAGCCAAATATTAATAAAAATGCTAATATTTTGACATCTCAATAAATCATTTTGTACATACCCCAGGGTGACCATACCCTGATATAGAGAGCATTGCTTAAGGTATATGGTACACACCATACTGAAAATCCTAGATTTAAAAAGCCAAAAAATGTTGAAGATGCAACTTTCTAGAAATCATGGCAGGATACATGGGGTACCACTCCATTACTGACCAGTGGAGTAGAAGCCCAGATTTCCCATTTGGCCTCTGTTGACACTCAGGGGGAGAAGTCCTCATTACTACTGGTGGGCATGAGAATTCTAGCTCCCCATAAGGTGTCTGCCAACCTCCCTGGCTGGAACAGGTAGAAATGCCTCATCCCTGCTCCCCACATGGCCTTCACCGACACCACAGGGGTGGATAATGGCCCTGTGACTGCAATGTGGTGGTACAAGTCCTGACTCTCCACTGGGCCTTCTGTCACACCATCCCAATGAGAAGAGGGAAGACTGTCTCATTCCTACCATGTGGGGATGAAAGTCTGTTTCACTACTCAGCGTTCCCTGACACTATTTTGGTGTAGAGGTGAAAGCACCCCGTTACAGCTGGGCAAGGGCTGAAGTCTAGGCTTCTGGACTTGGCCTTTGCTGGTATGGGTGGAGAAGGGGCCATGTTTTCTGTTTGCCTCATTTTGTTTTCCCTGTGGGGTTTGACTGTAGTAAAGTGGCTATTACCTAAAATTTTTCTGATTTGCAGGCTGCCCCCCTCTTGGTCCTCTGACTTGAAAGCACGGGTTTTTATTTGGGCCATTTTTGCCCACGCTTGTTGGCATCTACCAGTTACCTACATCCTGCCTCCTATCTGAGATGCAGCAGCCGACAAAAAACCCAGGACACTCACCAACATGGCGGTCCTTGAATTTCAAAGTTGTGTGTTCTGCCTTCTTCTCTCCACCTTACAGAGTCTTCTTACATGGTTTGATATATAATGTCTAAGATTTCTAGTTATTTTTAGTGGGAAGGGAAAAAAGTACATATTTCCAGGAGTGGAAGTAGGATCTGTTTCATGTGAGATAGTTAACCTCCTTGTGTCTCAATTTGTTCATCAATACAATGATAATGATTACCTTGCAGAGTTGTTGAAATAATTGTCAATATTTTTTTAAGTTAGCCTGGCGTGTCATACACTCTCTAAGGACAACGATGTAAAAGAGGTTTCTGAAAGTGCTGGTTATGTGAACAAATCAGTATAGTGTTATTTCTGCGACACACTGGGGTCACCCCTCCGAGCTCCATGTTATGTACTCTCTAAAGGAGACACCTGCAGACAATGTTTCTGAGAGAGCTCGTCGCGCAAATGAATTAGTGTTGAAAAAACAAGTTATCCTGCAGCGTGGCACATTCTAGTTACCAAAAAAACATTAAAAAAAAAAAGAGAGAAAAAGACAGCTATTATTATGCCAGTAATGACATCTGTGTTTTTGATTTTGATACCAGTAATTATTGACGCAACTGACTAAAGCAGTTGTTGGATAAAGCACAGTCTGAAAAAGGGCACTGGAGAAATGGAGTAATACTAACGAGAGGAGTCTCTGTGAAGACAAAAGTAAGGCACACTAAAGTTGAGCTAAATTTTAGATAAAAACAAAGTTGCTGTGATTAACAGCAGTCATAATAATACTGCAAAAGATTTGTAAACATATTAGTTAGAGCTTGTTTTCATAACTTGAGGGTCAACTGCATCCCAAGAAACCTCAGTCTCTTTCCTAAAAATAATTAAAAGTCAGTTAAATTAGTTAAATCTTTTCTTGAGATTATGCTCAAGAATATACTAAAAATAAGATCACATTAATAATTATTTTTCAAGTAGAAAACTTTAAAAGCCTCCTTCCCTCTCGCCTACCTCAGCTGCATCTGGAGTTTCCTGTCCACTTTCCAACCCTTGTTATATATTTATCGTTTTTTCTTCCGCAAAGCAAGCCCTGGCTTAATTGCTTTCTTTTCCAATTCTCTTTAAGACAGACTCTATAAAGTAAAGGGGAGGCAGCAAATTCTCTTCCGTTGACAATACCCTTTGCATCATCCACCTCATGCAAATCCTGTAATTTTCAATGTAGCAGTTATTAGGTACAAATGTAAACTTCTTTCCACAATGAAGCAAAATCACGTTGCATTTGAGCAGATTTTAAGGTGGGAAAGGGTAGACGTGGGTGTATACTGTACATGAGGACAAACTTTGGAACAAGACAAGCAGAGTTCAACTTTTGGCTTTACTAGGTTTTAGCTTTGGGCCTTGGGCTCTCTATCCAGATAACCTCCTCTATAAAATAGGGACAATAATGAAACAAAGTGGTTAAAAGATTAAATAAGTCAGTACGTATAAATAACTTAATACATACCACAGAGGAAATGCTAATGTATCTACTGTAATATTTACTAAATGTTTGATTCCTTTAAATCACACTGACCTAGGCATGTCTTTTTTCTCCATTTGCACTGACCAAGAAAATCAAACTAATTGGAAATCAGTTTGAAAAACTTGCATGTCAAAAACTGACTTATTTGTTGAAATAGAAGACCGTAGTGAAATCAAACATTTAAGCCCAAGGAAGTGATCTCTTAATAGATGAACAGATAAAATAATGCTAGACTAGTAGGTACACTGACCACTCCTATGAAGCAAAGCCATCCCCACAAACTGTTGAGTGCTCGACTGCATAATACATAGAATCCCTTCCAACTTCAAGAATCCAGAGGCCTATGGCTTATTCTAAAACAATTTACATGGAAAGCTGAGGTTAAAAAAAAGAAAAGGATGCTAGACCACTAAGTTTCACAATTATGTAGACACTGCCCAGCGAAACCAATTGAACAGTATTCCAAGAGCAAGAGAATGGCAGGGCATCAGGCTATTTATGAACAATCAGACTCATCTGGTCCCTTCAATTAATTTAAAGCAATTTTTGACTTCCTTAAGGTAAGTGGATTAGGTTAATCTATAGCCGGGATACCATATAGTTAGAGCTTTCAAAGTAATAAAGACGGAGCACTGGGTGTTACACGCAAATAATGAATCATGGAACATTACATCAAAAACTAAGGATGTACTGTATGGTGACTAACATAATAAAAAATTATTATAAAAAAAGTAATATATTATCATCAATGATAATGATGAGGATTATAATACTAATTATCATGATGACGACAAGAGCAATTGGAGAGATGTCATTAGATTTGGGGTGTGGCTGCTTAGAAAACCAAACGAACAATACAACTTGGTAGGGGTTTTCTCCTTATGAATTTACACACACATGTTATATTTACTGCATTACTTGATGCAGAAAAACCACAGACAAAGAGATTTAAAACAAGGTCACCACAGGATAACCGGCCGAGGAGAAGGTGGACCGAGCACGGAGAGGTGAGTGCTTGGCCCGATGGCAGCTCTGCTCCCCCACATTGGAAAAGAGTAAACACCATTATCACACACAGTCCTGGGGATCAAGGTTGGCAGATACAATTTAAAGCCAGCTCTGTACAGCAAAAAATAAAACTGTATTTTCTTATCAGTGTGATTGTGTGAGATAATGATAATTTAATTTTAGTCTATTTATTTATTAATTGTCTACAGACTCAGAAAGAACCTCCCTCACAAAAAGCCATCCTCAACAAAGTAGGCAGGCGGAGAGATTTCTCCCAGCTGCTCTCAGCGGTGCTCAGATCGTTCAAGTGAATTACTGGAAACAATGGATACGGAGAATAAAAGAAAAATGATTGGAGAGAATAGAAGTTGATAGCATTGAAATAAAAACCTTCCAGTGGGGCAGACCTGTGTGGAACTGCATGTCTTTGCATATTTCCCCAAGGAGAGAAGTAAAGAATGGTTTTGGCTGTGAGATGCATTTTAAAACTGTAAAATAAAAGGATCATGTATCAAACCGAATTGTGTTGGCTTAAGACATACTACATCTTTGCACGATTCTGCATTCCCTACAATATTTTTTTCATATTTATTCATTTACTTTATTCCTCCCCTAGCATTTCTCTTCCTAATATGGATGGATGGATGGATGGACGGACGGACGGACGGATGGATGGACAGATGATTTATTGGTATTGACTCAGTGGCACAAAAATCTAAACTCCTGATCACTTAAAATCCTTAATGAATCCTAAAAATAGCTGTAAAATATTTTCCCTCACCATCATTTCGAAAATGCTTTGTAATTTAGAGCGTGCTGCATTATTCCTGGACCATTCATCCGGTGCACCTCCTGCCCAACCAGCCAGTATTTCCATAAAATCATTTGTTACTGTCAGGGCACAAATAAAAGTCTTATATTGGCATAAGCCCAAGAAATCCATACCAGGAGAAAGTTGGTGCCTCTATTCCCAGCACCTGGTCACTAGATAGCACTATTTCAGACAAACATTGAGATAGCGTGGGTACAGACCACATTGTACGATGAGCTCTATTTATGGGAATAACATATCATTAGAAAGATGAGTGGGGGTTAAACGGGACAAAACTAGTAAATAAGGAAACAAGTAATTTTTGATAATGATTTTAAATACAATCCTTAGCTTACAAGAGAATTTAAGTTGTAGTCACAGAAAAAGGCTGTACTTAAAACACCTTTCCATGTAGACCTTTTGTGCATCCTGACAAGGCCAGCGCAAAGTATTAAAACCTGCCTTTATCAATCACAGTTAACCAATGTAAAAATCTCGCCAAGTTCCAAAATGAGTTTTACTCTTTGGGGCAGATGGACCTTTAGCCTTTAGTTTCCATATCGCTCTCGCTTTCTGAGTTAGCACATCAGGCCCTAGATTTAGAGGCCTTGTGACCAATAGGTGGTTAAGTATAAAACAGAAGCTAGTTTTGGCAATCATAAAAACTCATTAGCCAATATGATTTGACTCAGGATAAACCATGAGTCTTTTTGCTTTTCTAGAGCACGATCTGTTTCGAGGAATTTAAAAAATAGTCTCTGTGGTAAATAGTTGGGACCATTCCAGTAAGACAAAGTCATGCTGCCTAAGATTTTGTTGACTAAGAAAAAGTTGTTCTACCCAATGTCTTGTTATGTAACAACCATATGACTTCTGCGTGGGGCTGCGAGGTGGGAACGGCGGTATGGGATCGCCGGACACTTGAAGAATAAGGGACTGTGTGTCTCAGACCAGCTGCATCGTTTTTAGGAGCGCACCCCCCAAGGAGACTCTGTGGTCCACGCTGATTGCTTCTCAACAGATGACACCAAGCCCACCTCTTCCTGCTTCCAGAGCTGTCTCTCCGAGCACGCCCCGTTTCCGCATTTCTTCACAGCAGTTGTATCCAGGGAGAGATTCAAAGCTCTTCTCTCATTCATTAATAGGAGTAAACATGTATGGAAGATCTATGTTGTGATCGGCACTATTCTAAATGCTTGGAATACGCGAGCTCACTTAATCCTTTGAGTAAAAACTATTATGACTTTCGCATTACAGAGGAAACTGAGGCACAAAGGGCTAACTGTGCTACCGAGAGGCACTCGGCCAGGGAAATATGTAGGCAATATTTCAACTTAGGCAGTCTGTGTTCAGAATGCACTCTTAAGCACTACTCTTTCGCCTTGAGACTAGTGAGACTAGGGTGTCCAGAGAATATACAGGACACCCAGTTCACATTTAATATCAGATAAACAGCCAGGCTTTGTTAGTATAAATACATCCCATATACTGCCTGACACATCGCTATACTTAAAAAATCATTTTTTGAATCTAACATTCAACTATAACTGGGTGCCCTGTATTTTTATTTGATGAATCTGGCAACCCAGCCGGGGACTGTCACTTGGACTGACTTTTCTGAAAAATGCCCGTTTCCCTACACCGTCCCCACGAACTTCAGCAGTGGCTTGGCAATTGCCAAGTTTTTTTCCTAATCCATCACCCTGGGCTGCATTAGCTGTCTGCTTAATGACAAAGCTTTGGAGAAAGTTCTCAATATTATAGATCAGGGTTTAGGAAACTTTTTCTGAAAAGGGCCAGATAATAACTTTCAGGTGTTGTGGGTCATACAGTCTCTGTCTTAATGAGTCAACTCTTCCAATACAGCAGGAAAGCCACAGACAATACATAAACCAACAAATGTGGTTATGTTCCAATAAAACTTTATTTACAATAACAGGCAACAGCTCCTATTTGGCCCATGAACACTCATTTACTGATCTCTGCCATAGACTCTCCTGGCAGATTTGGGGAGGTGAGTTCCCCATCTGAAAGCAATCAACCCAACCAAAAGGTACCACTAGAACATAAGCTCTCTCCGCAAGTTATCTGCTGTTAAGTGAAAGACATCATCAGTGGAGAAATTGCCCCTCAATATCTTCCAAAATAGGGCCAGCCTGTACCTCATCGGATAGTCACACCATCATAGGAAAGAGGTCTAAGCAGATATGACGTGAAGGTAAGGCAGGTCTTGGGTCTTGCAGTAGGTTTTTATGTGCCCCCTGAGATGGAGCAATACCTAATTACCCACTCTTCTGTTTTCATTTCCACACTACCCAAAGAAGCCTGTCTCCTTTTATCTTCTATTTCCTCTCTTCTTCCCTTTCATTTACTTAATGGTATGCATTTATAGCTCTTTGCCTATTGTTCTATTCCTTCTGTTTCTACTGCATTTAAATCCTTAAAGGCAAATTCCTGACCTTCCGTGAACCAAAAATCTCATGGTTCCCCAAATTCTTCCTGACTGCCAAATCCAGAGGCTTGCCTGTGTTCCATACCCTGTTTGGTCATTCTGCAAACTGTGTGCTCCCCATTTAAACAGTAGCCACTATCATGTTCTTAGAACATACACAAATATAAATGCACGTGGATTAACAATCCAAATGTAAAAAGCTGAAATTTTAAGCTTTTAGAAGAAATGGAAGAGAATACATTTTATCATCTCAGTACAGGGAAGAATTTCTAAATAAGTCACAAAGAACACAAGCCATAATGAAAATCATAAATAAAATTAATGACATCAAAATAAAATATTTTAGTATGAGAAAATTGGCCATAAACAAAGTGGAAAAAAAAGTCACACACGTGAGGAAAATATCAGTAACATGTGTAATTGATAAAAACAATACTTGGGTGATGTTAAAAACTCATTCACATAAGTAATAAGATGAAAAATTCAATTGAAAAATGAGCAAAACAAATGGAAAGTTCTCAGCAGTGGAAACTTCAATGTATAATAAAATAAAACTCATCTCCCTAGTAATCTAGTAAATACAAAATTAAAAACCACATGGTACACCATTTCAACAAATTAGATTCACACCTAGTAGAGACAAATACAAGTACTGGTGAGGACGCAGCTTAAGTGGGACGCACATACGTTGTTACAGGGAGACCCATTTGTGAATAAATACAACGGATTCGAAAAGATGCATATTCCATGACCCAGCAACCACACTCCTGGCTTAGAAATGGATTTTCAATGATTAGTATACACTCTAACTGCCTCGGGAGCTTTTTGTTTGTTTTATCTTTGGTACTAGTACCTAATCCCCGACCCAGAAAGAATGAATAAGAATCTCTAAGGGTGAGGCTCAGACAAGGATGAGAAGGATTGCAATCTCCAGCCACTGCTGACACCACTACTCCCGAAAACATTTCACATAGGTGCACATGGAGACACACATAAGAATACTCATTGCAGTAGGATCTGTCATAGCCGACAAGTGGAAACAAAACCAATGTCCTTCCTCAGGAAAATGGATTAATGATTTGTGGCTTAGTCAGACACTGGAATATTCCAGAGCAGTTAAAATTAACAAGCTGGTCTTGGGTAAATCAATATGAATAACCACTAAAACATAGTTTTAACTAAAAATGTATTTGGCATTATATGTGTACTAATACTAGAAACTTAAAAATATATGGTTAGTACTCTTTTTATAGCTACTTAACATATAGAAACTTTTGGGGAATGAGAAATATCAAAGTTGTACAACAGAATAGCGATTAATTCTGAAGAGCAAAGGGGACTGGTTGGAGAGGCATATAAAGGAGGCTTTTAGCTCTACTGTATCTTTAAAATGTAATTTAAAGTCTAGACTATAAGAATACACATGCCGCAAAATGTTGAGAGTTGATTAAACTGGGTAGTGGTGTTGTATTCTATATTTGAAATATTTCAAAAAAACAAAAACAAAAAAACAAAAGCAAAAACAAAAGGAAAGAGGAAGGGGGGAAGGAGGAGGGAGACACGTGGAGGAGGCTAATCTTTGGAAATAAGGCCAAAGGTAAAGGGTATTTATACTACAAAAGTTGCACGGAAGGTCAGTTTAACTTTAAGAAACTCACATTTGATTTGGAGCTCGCCCTCCATGGAGAACCACAGTAAGGTTTTGAACAATATGCCTTGGGAGTATACCTTTTACGGCTCTCTCCACCCTATACTACCAAATCCCCTACAACCAGTGACTATGGAAGTATGAACTACTAGTCTTGCTGACCTCAGAGAGAGCTTGAAATGACCCTTTGTAAGTAACATACGTATTAAGATCAAAATTGTCTCTTCATAGGTACTTGGCCTGAAGCCTTCTGCCTTTAGATCACATTTTGGTAAAAAAGCATCATTGCTCTTTGACGCTGTTACGAACGTCCCCATTAACATTCCTTGGTTATTCTTGTTATTTTCCCTCTCGCGGCCTGTATGTTTCATTTGGCTTCCCACCAGAAATTCTGACTCCGCATTGACACCGACCTTCTTCTTTCAAGCACAGTCGGTTGGTGCCTCTTCCTTAGTGATTAGCAGAGTTGATCGTATGTTTGCTACTGAACGTTAGGAGTGGAGTGTAGCCACTGCTGCCTCACGGCTTCTCCCCCTCCACTGTGAACCCCTTGAGAGCAGGAACCGTGGCTCCTTCTTGGGCAGCGTCTCTGTGTCTCCTCCCCCGACACCCACACAGCCTGAATTTTCCATAAGTGCCTCGTGAATGCCTTTTCTTCAAGTTAGGTTACCACGCCTTCATTCATTTGGGGCGGCTTAGACTTTAACCAGCTCTCTCTGCTCTTTCTTTAGGTGCTTTTTGTGGCCTTTCCTATTTCTTCTTTCGTAATTGTAACTGATTCCTACAATAAGCTTTCCCTCCTCTGAGTATCTATGGGACTGATTCATATCTTGGATTTGATGTTTGTTATAATGGTGATGTCTTCACGCATACAAGTTCGTTCTCTATAAAGGGCAGGATCTTCTCTCCTTTTTCTCTTCGCACCCTCAGTGGTCCAGGGCTCCTTAAAGTGCCGCCCTGACCGCGAGCATGCAAATAACCTGGGGCTACTTTCCGTAAAGTCTATTTTTAGCCTCCCTTCGAGCAACTCTGGGTCCAAGGTAGAAAGAATTGAGGTTCACACTAATGTATGAAGTATCTTTATGACAAGAACTTTATATATTTTAACAAATTCAATGCTATTAATAACTATTTAAAAAGGTCTTACTATCCTTATTTTATAGCTGAGAAACTGAGAATTACAAAGTGTGTAGCATAGTTTTTGAAGTCAGATTGCCAGGGTTCAAGTCTCAATTTGATTACTTAATAGCAGTGTGATTTAGGGGCAAGCCTTTAATATTTCTGTAAGTTTCTTCTTTAAAAGTATGCATTAAAAAATGACAGCTAGCTCATGGAAGTGTTGTGAGGGCTAAATGAAAACAGAAAAGTTCTGTGAAAAATGCTCCGACACCAAATAGTCCTCAATAAAGCTTAGCTTGGGAGATCATTGAATCCCACATTAAGCAATAGAGGAGATTTATCTTAGACCAGGGCTCAGAAGTTTTTCTATCAAGGGTCAAAGAGTAAATATGTTAGGCCGTGCAGATCATGCAGCCGATTTCAACTCCTCAACTCCGCCCCAATAGCAGAAAAGCAGTCAGTAACGTGGTGCCTGGGTAGCTCAGCGTGAGTGTCTGACGCTTGGTTTCAGCTCAGGCCATGATCTCTGGGTCAGGAGACGGTGCCCTGTGCTTTGGGTCTCCTGCTCAGCGGGTAGTGTGCTTCCCCGCTCCTTCTGTTCCTCCCGGCAACCCGCCCCCTCCCCCACTCTCTCTCTCTCTGAAATAAATATATCTTTAAAAAAAAAAAAAAAAAAAAAAAAGAAAGGAAGGAAGGAAGAAAACAGCCACTAAGAAAATGCTTTTAAAAATGGCTATGGATGTATTCAGATAAAACTTTATTCATGGACACCAGAAGTTGAATTTTATGTAACTTGCATATGTCACTAAATATCCTCTGAATTTTTTCAACCATTAAAAAATACAACAACAACAACAACAAAAAAAACCCCACCCTTCTTAGCCCCCAGCTAGTAGAAAAACAAGCAATGGCCAGTTGTGGCCAGGAAACTAGTTTGCGGACCCCCACCTTCAACTACCAGGTTCCAAAGCTTCTGATACAAAACAGCTGCCTAAGTGAACTTTAAATACTTGCTAAGTAGCTTTTGCATTCAATCTGCTAATACTGTAATTTTCGAGCTTTCTGCTTCAGTATCTTAATGCTTGTGTAAGAAGAATTAAGTAAAACGGAATCCCTTATCACCCCTTGGTTCTGTATCCTTTGAAGACACTTACACTCCAGCTAAACCTTTTATTCATTAGCCACCTCTTCTCAAAATCCTCCTCTTCTCTTCCTTCCTCTGGCAGCCTCTTTCCCTGGGATACTCCAGTTGAGATCCAAAGGCAAGATCATCATGGATCACGACGACTTGTGTCCATTTGTCACTTACTTGCTCTTCCCTTCAATTAATCCTGAATGTCCTTTAAAAAGAAAAGGGCTCTTAGAGACTAAGTCTGCCTAGCCCACTCAGACTCAAGCTATGCTTCCTCGGGCTTGCTGATTGCCGACTTGCCCACTGCCTTTCTGAGATCCATCCATTAAATCGCAGGCAAGGCGA
The DNA here is from genome assembly GCF_017311325.1 of Ursus maritimus. Taxonomy (NCBI): domain Eukaryota; kingdom Metazoa; phylum Chordata; class Mammalia; order Carnivora; family Ursidae; genus Ursus; species Ursus maritimus. Next base: position 72,103,098 of record NW_024425563.1, on the reverse strand, counting down.
CACAAGCAGAATCTTCTGGCAACCGTGACCGGTGAAACCAGCGTAACTGAATAAAAAGTCCATGGTTAATTCGATTCCGCTATGTCACCCACACTGGGATCTGACAGAAAGTGACAGAACATTAACATGACAGATGATTGCTACAGCACCAATTAGGCTATCACTGATCCATTTACGTAAATATTCAGATAATTCTAATACTGAAGTAGCTAAATTAATATAATATCGAATACAGGTGGGATTGAGAGTCTTGAACGAAAGAGTCTGTAAAAGATTCTGATTAATTTCATAGCAGAAAATAATGCAGTGAAATCTTAACATATCACCTATGGCACACATTTTAAAAGAAACTTTGGACCTAGACAGAATTTTCAAATTGAACCTCAGCATTTCCTCTTCTTTTACAGGCAAGACAAAGCCTTCACTCTCCCACGAACAATCTGGAGAAATCCTCACCTTCCCAGAGCACTGTGCGCTGTTCACTTCACCAGTGCCATTACAATTCATTAGTTGGTTTTTTGATTAAAGTGCTGTCCCCGCAAATCCCCAGTGCCACCATCCAAAGACCAAAAGCCAGGGTGATTTTATACGTCTGAAATAGTTGGATTTTCTTAGCACAGACTATTTCAACATGGTCTCTGTTCTCTCATTAGACACAGACATTTAAGATGAATGGTTTTTAAATGACAACCATAGTGCATACTAACGCTTCAGTGCAGAATTATCATAAATATACAAATGTCTTCTTCTTCACATTCCTATCCAGCATGAACTGGGGCCTACCGAGAAGAACTTAAAAAAAATAAATAATAAATAAATAAATAAATAGGCACTTAAAAATCTCCTTTCCTCGGGGCGCCTGGGTGGCACAGCGGTTAAGCGACTGCCTTCGGCTCAGGGCATGATCCCGGAGTCCTGGGATCGAGCCCCACATCAGGCTCCTCTGCTGTGAGCCTGCTTCTTCCTCCCCCACTCCCCCTGCTTGTGTTCCCTCTCTTGCTGGCTGTCTCTCTGTCAAATAAATAAATAAAATCTTTAAAAAAAAAAAAAATCTCCTTTCCATAGGTTTCCATGCTATGGTTTAAAGCTCAGAGGGCTAAACCCAACACCTAAATTCAAATCACTGTTCTATCTCCTGTGGGGGCCTCATTTGACTATAATTAGCAGTGATCAGATTTAGTGTTACTATTGACATTCTAGCATATTATGTGATATCTTCATTAAGTACCTCGTGTTAACATACGAAGTAACGGCTCCTTATGCCTTTTCCCTAGTCATAGTACTGACCTATGAACAATCTTATGTACTCGCCTGACTTTCTGCCCTGTTCTAATCAAAGAGAAAGGAAAGGAAGTGTCTCTGGATGATAACAGGCAGAAAGGAAGCCAGTTAGTTTGGGTTAGTAAATGTAAAAGATTAGCCACAAAGTTTATTCTCAGTCCTGAATGAATGTCATCTGGGTTGAGACTGAAGAATGGCAATGATAAATGGGCCAAAAAATTCTCTAAATCCCAAAACCTTTTGCAAAGCTTTTTCCTGAATTACCTTTTTTTGACCCGAAGTGTCTCATCTTGTAGACACATTCTCACTGTTCCTCATCTCACCCTGCTGAATTAACCAAACATCTGTCTACATCAGGTTCAATTTAGATGGCATTTAACTCAATACCTTGGAGTACAGTTGAATCAACTATAATCTGTAAAACCCTTAAAGGCAAAGTTTGTTGCATCTTTGTGTTCATAGCACATTGCTTGACATATAATTGATGCTCAAAACAATTTGCTGGGTGATTGAATAAACATATCAGCCAATCCATTCAGTCCAATAAGAACTATATGACTAATTCATGACTTGACAGAACTGCCTCGTTGACCTGATTGATTTCCTGTCCCCTAATCAAGGCAGACAGACTATTTGGATCTGCTGTGCATGTTTAGATGAAGATTCAGGACGTCCCTCCTACTCACTCTGATCATGCCCCACACTTGCGTCTGTTTCCCTTGAATTCATATTTCTAACCATTATTACAAAGTTAATAAAGGGAATATAAAAAAGTTGGATCATTAAATTTCTTACAGGCATAATAAAGCTGCTTATTTTCATGCCTGTAAAAGGGTATCTAATTTCTATTTCATTTTTCTTCTGAGTTCTTCAAATATACCATAGGCTTTACTTTATTGGTTTTTGGTTTCCTCATTACAGACAAAGTGCTTCGATAGCATACGGTGGAATGAAATTTGCCCAAGGACAAACAGACGGCATTAGAACTCAGGTGCCCTGACTTGGCTTTCAGTTCAATGTTTCTTACCACTTAAAAAAAAAAAAATAGAAATCTTTTTCTGATTTTTCTACAATCAGCTAGAAAAGAAGTGTTGGTTTGTAAAATTTTATTTATATACACTGAGAAACTAATACATATGAAGTCTTTCAACTCCCTCAAATTTAAAATACTGAGATATTTTGGATATCTCAGTATTTTTATAATTGAGATTATCCTCTTCTTGTCCGGATATATAGAAATCACAAGCCAAAACACCCAGTTGATACCAAATATTCATCTACTATGAGATTATCTCTTTTGATCAAGAGATTATATGGCCCTCTCTAGGAAAGAGAAATCCATATAATCAATGAATACCAATATGTTAATTCTGCATAGAGCTCTACAAGCCAAACAAAAACATTAAGTAAAAGGATATAGGCATCGTGGCAAAGAGAACCATAAACATAAATACACTTCTGTCAGCAGGACACACACGGCACAGCCCAGAAACCAAACCACTATGGTAAGCCATGTCTTTTTCTGACATAATCCAGTCCGACAGACACCTCAGTTTATATTCAGGATTTAGTTTTGTTTCAGGAAAGCAAAATAACATTTTCAAGATGGTATAGCAGCATGTTTTCAAAAACTACAGACTAAAGCTGCAATTTATATATTAACAACTCATTGTCTTGTGAATGCCGTATTCACCAAGAGATGGTTGACAAGCATTGTGGGGTCCACAAACCCTGCCACTGTAGCTTTTTCATTGCCCTAGCCCTACCTCTAAGAATATATCCTAGGTCAGCTGTACAGACTTGAAGAAAACTTCTTAGGAATTTTCCTTTTTCTACCTCATTTTAATTTTTTTTTTCAGGAAAAGATTCCTCAGAAATGCTAGCCACAGATATGCACTTCCAACTCATTGGTATTAAGGAACATTATGCCTTAACAGAGAAGAACAGTAGGGGGCTGGCCTGGAGCCAATCCTGGGGCCCAACCACGAGCCAATCACCTGAATCTAGGCAGATCCAGTTGACAAAGACACTGTTGGGTTCTTTTCTTTTCTTTTTAAGATTTTTTTTATTTATTTGACAGAGAGATAGCCAGCGAGAGAGGGAACACAAGCAGGAGGAGTGGGAGAGGAAGAAGCAGGCTCATAGCGGAGGAGCCTGATGTGGGGCTCGATCCCAGAACGCCGGGATCACGCCCTGAGCCGAAGGCAGACGCTTAAGGACTGCGCCACCCAGCCGCCCCCACTGTTGGGTTCTTACTGCTTTTTCAGCCCTGATTGACTGCTATTTCCTTTATGTGGACTTAGCAAGTACCAGTTAGTGAGTTCTGGAAGCAAACCGCGTTAAGGAGAATTTTATTTTATTTTCTTATTTTTTATTTATTTTGCGTCAGGCAGAAGTAAATTCAGGGAGAAGCCAGAAGGCATTCTGATACACCAAGAGACGATAACTAATCCAACCTTTATCAGAGTACCCCAGATATCCGGCTCTGGCTGGAATTCATTGTGTGGCCCTGGCCTGGTCCCATCACAGATCCAAATCTCGGTTCCGGCAGCCTTCTCCTGCGCACGATACTACCCCCCGCTTTACTTACAGCACTGTGGTACCGCTGCCGTGAGCTAATGTAGGTAGGACTGCTGTAAAAGGTCAAAGGCGTGATACCAACAGGAGATGGACCCTAGGCAATACAAGTCCTCAAATACACAGTCCTTCTACATACACCCCTCCAAAGGAAGTGATGGTGTCACAGAAATTGAAGATTCAGTGAGAACTTTGAGAACACCTACTTTAACATACTTTCTTCATAGAGAAACAGAGACCCAGAGAGAGTAAATTCTTTAAGATATAATGGTCTAACTGGTATTAAAACCCCAGATCATCTGAGGCCCAGGTCAATGTCTGGTTAAGAAGACTCATCTAGCATCACGTCCCAGCACACGTAATTTCCAGAATACTGAATCACGTGTGTAAAAATAATCTACTATTCCTATGTCAACTCACACATTTCACAGGAATAAAAATCAACTACATATACAAATTCAAAGAAAGTATGGAGTTTAGGCATCAAAGAAAAAGAGGTTAAAGGGTACTTTAAAAGTTTATCCAAATACAAATACCACTGCGTTGTACCTCAGAAACACAGGAAAGAAAAAATCCACTCCAAAGACAGGCTTCTCTGTAAACTTTAGCCAATGGATGCCTTGCAGATTTTCTTTCCTCAGACTTTCTTGGATCACGATAAAAAATCTATTAATTTGGATTATAAAAAGAAAGATACTATGGGATGTGGGAAAGTTATTATCTTTTTTTAAGATTTTATTTACTTATTTGACAGAGAGAGAGTACAAGCAGGGGGAGTGGCAGGGAGAGGGAAAAGCAGGCTCCCAGCAGAACAGGGAGCCCAAGGCAGGGCTCGATTCCAGGACCCTGGGTTCATGACCTGAGCCGAAGGCAGACGCTTAACTGCCTGAGCCACCCAGGCACTGTATTCATTATCTTCTTAATTCTGGAAGTCTCTAGCCAGATACCCACCACCTGTCCACACATACACAGGAGTACAGAGAGGGACACAGGACATGGGGAGAGATTTTCAGTTAAGCTATTTTGAGAGTTTCCCCTCTGCTTCTCCCTCAGTCAATAAAACATAAAATACTATTATGCCTTTTTATCAACACAAAGATATCTAGAGCAACTCACAGAGAGTTTGTCTCACTGGAAACTTTTTTTGCTTTGGTGGCATCAGATCAATCATTTTTACAGAAGTTTTTTTCTCACTTTGTCCCTTACATCATCCCTTCTGTGCAAGAGCGTGATATTAGATCTTAAAAAGTAGAGATTACACCACATGAGTCTTTGATTAGTATTTGTTTGCCACACTAATGCTAATAATACCCAGGCCAGAGATGCCAGAGATGTTCAGACAATCCCATGCTGCCAATATAAGCATCGGGAGTCATATATTCTCTAAATTGACTTTACGCACGAACAGAACGTGAGAAATTAAGTAAATCTCACTGGGGGTTCTGAAATGGGGATCTTAATTGTCAACATGTCCTAGCAACAATGGTTTTCACATCATCTATTAAAATATCACGTAAACTTCAGCGGAAATAAACAGTCCACAGTCTAGATTTGTCCAAACGATGGAACCAGAGAATATTTTTGTAGATCTTCAAACCATTTTTTAATATTTTACATAAAAAGCAAAATAAAGCTATTTTAAGTAGCAACTTAAACCACATTATGACAAATTTAGCACTTGCATATCTAACAAAGGAAGAGGTTAACGTATTTGTTGATGTGTATGAGACATGGGACAATTCAAGTGCATTGAAAAAGACACATTTTAATGTCAGACATCCATGTTTCCAGATTGTTCCATTTCTAGTATCTTTCTCAGTGACATTTATGTCATTCTACCCTACTAGCCATCTACATGTCCATCTCAAAGGTGATATTCTGTCATAGTAGACAGACTACAGGAGAAAACAGATTTCAGTTTACATCACAGCCCCAACACCTAGGAACTGTGTTATCTTAAGCAATTATTTGATCTTGCCAAGCTGTAGTCTCACATCTTTAAACAGGAATAAACTACCAACTTTGCAGACCTGTGAGAATTAAGTGAGATAAAGTACTGACCACAATGTTGGATGTAAGGAGGTGCTCAGTACGGGGGGTCAGAATTGTAATCTCCCTCCCTACGTCACGTCAGGGGTATTAAAGTGTGATACCTCATTCCCGATGCAACAGTTAAGCTCATAGCATGCCCCCTTTCTAAATAATGGTTTCCTTGAATACAACTAAGCCTGTTAGCTCAAAGGGATAAAGTTCCCAAGAGCTCACACTAATTAAGAAGATAAATACTAAAATGTAATGGAAAAATGAACACAAATTTACAAAAGAAAAAAACACTACTTACCAATACTAAAATAAAATAAAATAAAATAAAATAAAGTATAAACATGCTAAAAACCAAAGAAAAGGAAAAGAAACAAGCAGAGCTATATCGTTCTTGCCCATTTGTTTTATTGGAACTTTTCTAAAATTAGAACACACATGGGGTGCCTGGGTGGCTCAATCAGTTAAGGGTCCAACTCTTGGCTTTGGCTCAGGCTGTGATCTCAGTGTCATGAGATCCAGGCTCTATGCTCAAAGTGGAGTCTGCTGGAGATTCGCCCTCTCCCTCTGCTCCTCCTGCCCATGCTCTTTCTAAAGTAAATACGTAAATCTTAAAAAAATAAAATAATAACACACAGCGTAAGTGAAACTATGAGAAATAGCGTATAGAAACACAAGGCTGTTGGCGTTTGGCCAAGCCTTCTAAAAAAACAAGCTGAACGTATAAAACATGAATACTTTCAGACTCTTTGACCTATTCTCTAACATTTGGAATTATTTTCTTAGCTTTTCTAATGTTTTATTTCTCAAATTTGAAAACAGTTATATTCAGGAAAACACCCTTCAATGCATAAATTATAGTAACACCAAAGTGGACATGAATTATGTCCAACAAAGGAAGATTGGTACAGGAAGTGTTTCATTATTCATTCAGTATGTGTTTAGTGATGTATGTCAGGTCCTATTTTAAGGGCTCGGGATAGAGTATTGAGGAAGACAGACAAGTCTCTGCTGTCATGGAACTTGTATTTTAGTAGAAGATAGAAAATGAATGAGCAACTGAATAAGCAAAATTAGTCACTATAGCACTAATTGCTATGAATATAATAATTCTGTGAAGGATAGTATGGTAGAAAGTAAGCTAATACAGATTAAATCATCTGGGAGGTGATACGGAAGAATTAAAGTCCAAGAGTGAACTAGACCGTTACATGCAAGTCTACAGAGCACTATGTGATCATAGAAAGTCACAGAAAAGATGCACAGAACACAAAACACAGAACATAAAGTTACTTAAGCACTTATTACAACTATAACAGCTCATTCTTATGTAGGAGAAATGCATGAACTTACCAATAGTAGTGGAACTAATATGAAGGGAGTATGGGGGCTTTTCCCTTTATTTCTGTTTTTTATTTTAAAATTGTATTATATTCATGCTACAAATGCAGAGATGTAAATAGAATTCAACACAAAGAGAAGATTATGTGTCTTATCAGTGTTTTTCATATCGGAGTAGCTGTCACGGTATTTGAGGCAAACATAGGTTTAATAAATGTTGTTTTAATTATGGTGAGCTTCAATGCACACACACACACAAAAAAAACCTGAATAAACGGAATCCTCAAAGACCCTATTAGTCATTATTAATCTTTTTAACGTATTGCTTGCTGGTATCCCCTCTCTTGCTACACCACTCAAATTTTCTTCCCACAATCATCCTCTAAGACATTAACAACAAATCCATCATAATTTTCACCCTGCACTCTCCCTCTCTCCCCCTCTCTCACTGTCTCTCTCTCTCTCTCTTTTTTTATTAATCAACATCACTTTCTGGAAAGTAGGCATCTTGCAAGAAAGCACTAAGTATGTTTTCAGAATGATCTCTCCCACTCATATGTCACTTCACCTTCTTGCTCATCCCTCTCTTGCCCCTACAACCACAAATATTGGAAATAAAAATGTAAGATTCTTATGAACACTCATAAGCGTACATGGCATGTCTGTCAGAATATCCTCACTTATAGGTTACAGGCTGTCTCACGTCTGTTCAAAAAATGCAATTAGTTTCTGGAGGTCCAAAGTCAAATACATTGTCTTAGAAAGTAGTTTCAGAGCAAGCCACAAAGCTCTCCACTTGGTAATTTAAATGACTGACCGCTCAATTTATGAGCATTCCCAGCAATAAAATTCAGCCTGAACTTAATAATAGCACATTTTATGTGACAACGATGACAATTACAATCTATAGTTACTGCAGTCGCCCTTTGGTCTGGGGAAAAACGACGGTATTAATTATACAGACTTGCCATTTATCAGACTTAACTTGGCAGGCGATGGAGCTCAGGACCATCTCCAACTTGACTTCTACATTTACCACTTGCTAATCCACCGAAACGAAGATAATTAGAATAGAGAAAAATGAGTGGCTCCTTCCACTGGCTTTATCTCTGATTTCATGTACAGTAGAGTTCTCGCATCATAGCAAATTTATACCCCCTTGGTTTAGAAGCCTGCCTTTGTTTACTTTCTAATCTCCATAGCGAAGGCAATAATATTTCCTAGGTATGTTAAAGCGTGGGATTTGGGGTGCGTGCAACTTTCACATTTGTCTTTTATATCTTGTCTTTACACTTTGACTATTTGGGGATCTCGGGTCCTTGCTATTTTCCCTGCTAGATCGGACTACTGATGTACTGAGAATGGAAATTATTTTAAAACATGGGAAACCAGCTAAAGGGCTTCAGGTCCATGAAAGGACACAAAAATGGGCCCTAAATAGTCTTATTTTCACTCATTTTTTTTTAAAGATTTTATTTATTTGAGAGAGAGAGAGAGAGCATGAGCAGGGGGAGGGGCAGAGGGAGAAGCAGTGTCCCCACTGAGCAGGGAGCCTGATGCGGGGCTTGATCCCAGGACCCCGGGATCATGACCCGAGCCAAAGGCAGATGCTCAACCGCCTGAGCCAGCTGGCACCCTGCTCTATCGTTTTTTATCATCCTTATTCAATCATGTATCCGTTTCATTCAATTTGTGTGTTCTATCTCTGGGTGCTTCGCAGACTCACGATAGGCTATTTAAGACAATTATAAAATCATGCTTATCTGTTTCTGCGTTCAAGTGTTTACCACCTCTTCTTAGAAGGCTTGGAGAATTCCAATTTATTAAACTCCTATTTTGGTTTCAAAAGCATCTCCTAATGCATTCTTACCAAACCTTGAGAAACATTATCTCTGCTTTTAAAATAGAGATATTCTGAGGCTTTTAAAATAGAGATATTCTAGAGCTAACGCTTAAGCAACGCTGACATCTGAAATTAGAAATTCTAGAATAGGCCTCCAGAAGAAGGCGTGGTTAGAGATCTCTTAAAGGTATAAATCAGCAAGAAGCCTCAGCCGCTCCTACCTCCTGCTGGTTTTGTCATTGTCAGACCAAAGCACCTGTTAGAAAGATGCTTCATTTACCAGCCCCAATCCAGACAAAAATCAAATAGGTAGAAATACTTTTGAATATACAGAATTCACAAGAAATTTTCCGTCTATACAGGCCATATCTTGAAAACCGGATTATAAGGAGAGTCCAGCAAATTGGCACTAGCACCCACTCTGTAGTTACTACTCAGGATCCTTGGCAAGTTATTTAATTTCCTTAGGTCTCAATTTCTTCTTCTAAAAAATTATGATATTGAATTATATATACTATAAAGTCCCCTCATTTCTAGAGCCGTTATGTGATTATGAAACTCCCGGAGTGACTGAGTGCAGAAAGGGGATGTAGCCTAGAAAAGAATAATCATATTTGTAATAAAGCCTGTTACGTGAGAGCTGCCAGCAGCAATTTTCCTACTGCAAGAGGCAGAGACTTCATCTTCAATTTTTAATAGCAGAAAGCTGCCGTGGGATATAAGGGGGTGATCCTAAACCATCCTCAAATTCTAGACGTAGAACTGAATCTCTTTCAAGGACAGTCCCTGCCCTATCTGGGAAGGATCAATCATGTTGGGAGTATACAGAAATAAGATAGTCTTCACATAATTTTTTAAGGACATTTAAGCCAGTCAAATGGCCAACTATAGATGCTTCAGGCTGAGACTTCAGGTATGCTCTGTCCAGTCATGCAAAGTGTATACATTCAGATAGTGTCCTTTTGCAGAATATGATTTTAGATAGAATTGCTGTGAAAATATTGTTTGTTCCTGGGAACAGAGTATGCCTTTTGTGACTATATTGGCTCTGAAACATTTGTGAGCCCAGACAGAGCCAGGGGGCACTTCGAGGCTTCTTTTTCTCTTTACACCAAAGAAGAGGCAAAAGGTCAAGTTACTGTACTATGTTTAGTAGATTTTAAGTCAACAGCAAAACCTTTGCAAAAGTCCTATTGATTTTGCCTAGAACTTGGAGAATAGAATCCAGTATCCCTGATATCTCTATGATAGGCAGAATAATGCCCCCTCCAACCCCCAAAATATCTACATCCTAATCCCTGAAGCCTGTGAATGTGTTACCTGGCAAAAAAGAATGTGCAAATATGATTAAATTGAGAATCTTGAGTAAAGGAGATATCCTGGTTCCAAGGCCTGACGTGTGAGACACCAGAATCAAGGGCTCCGAATCCTGGGGAAAATAGAGCAACCCACCGACCCAGCATCAAGCCAGAGTCATTTCTTTTTCTGCACCCCTAAAATTGCAATCAAGTTTTCTAAAATGCTAGAGGGAAATGAGGGAACAACAAACTCCATAAACACATTGTGGGAAAAGGGCGATGTTTCTAAATAATTCTGGAAGCAACGAGAAGATAATATGAAAGATGCTTTAGCTTACATGGTGAAATAGTGAGAAACGTTGCTGAGTACAGTCAGGAAACAGGGAAACCAAAGGGACCCCATGAAAGAAAAGGCCATGTTTGGGTCCCCCCCACTTCGCTTCTTTTCCTACTTCTATTCTTTCTAGGACCTGCACCTCCACCTTACACATGCCTTAATGTCCGTCCTCCTTGCAAAGGACAAAGAGACAATGATATTTTTGGATTCTTCCAGCACAATAGATGGTATCTAAGGAATGACTGGACGGAACCGTCAGGTACGTATTCTAGATCACTGGTGCTAGATACTCAATGTCAAGACCCCTGGCTTCAGGGACTGACTTATACAGGACACTTGGACACTCTTTGTTCTGACAAGTTTCTGGATGCCTGACAGGACAGGTGCACCAGACCACAATGGCCAATACAAACCCCGGACCCCAAGTAAAGACAAGACTCATGCTCCTTTCCGTTCCCAGTCTTGGAGACAGTCTGTATCTGCTCTCTCTATACCTTCACTAAACTCTGCATTCACCTCCTACTGGCTCGAGTTTGACTTCTGTGCTGCATGAAGCCAAGGACCCTCCAGTTGGTTCTGCAGGACCCCGAGTCCTCAGACCTGGCCTGTCTGCATCAGTCAAAAACATCAATGAATATGTCAGGAGATGCATTTTTTATTTTTATTTTGGGCCTCATTTGTGAATTTTAAGTGTCCTTGTTTATAAGTTGTATGTCAGGTTATTTTTTCTAAAAGGCCCAAGTTCTGTTCTGGAACCAGCAACTGATACTTACTATTTCAAAAGACAATGAAACCTATTTAGAAATAATAGATGAAGGACAATTTTAAGTCATAAAATAGGGCCCCTAAGATGAAGAAATCTGTAAAAACTCTGAAGTAAATCATGCATGATTGTTGCATTTTTTAACATTCATCTTTATTAATTTTATCATGAATGTGCCCCAAAGTGCTCTGGGTAACAGACAGATTCCTTACTAAGTTTCTCACAGTGAATATACTACGTGTGCCCTGTCTGCTTCCCCTAGCCCTCAGGCCTAGAGCAGCGCCTGATGAGAGCCAGGTCATTTTTCCTACATGGGGAGCTATACGCTCCATAGATGAGGGATGGGGGGGAACCACAACAAAAGAAAACAAAAAACCTTTTTCTTTGTATATAAAGGTGAAGGAGGCAAAATGGGTCTCCTTGAAAACAAAATGAGCTTGAGTAACTTACTCCAGTCCTTTGGTATGTCAAAATCTCTCTAGAAGCCATATACTCCCAAGGGTCTCAGATTTTGAGACCTAAAGATGTCTCTAAGGCCTGGGCTTCATTCCTCTTGAAATGTAAATACAGAGGGAGCTAGCCCTTCAGTCTCCCCAGAACCCCAAAGCTCCCCAGAACATTAGGGACATGGTTCAGGCTGTCACCATTCAGCCTTTGGGGAGATAAGAGATCTATTGTGATCAGAGCAATTTAACTTAATAAAAATGGCTGTAAGTCTAAATCTCATGGAATGTGAAGAGGGAAATATTTCTACAGAGAGTAGAAGCTAACACTCCCTGTCTGTGTCCAGGGAGTCCAGGGTGTTTTGCAGGAGCGCTGAGACATCCGGGCAAGTTTCATCTCTCCACCATTTTCTAGCACTACAGTGTAGCAGAATCAGCTGGAGGGTTGCTAAAACTCAGGTTGCCATTTCCCCCCTTAGAGTTTCTGACTCCATCATTCAGAGGTGGAGCCTGAGAATGTGCATTTCTAACAAGTTCCTAGGTCACGCTCATACTGCTGGTCAAGGATTCTGAAAACCACGGGGCTCCACTGGTCGTAAGTGGCTTCAGGTTTTACGGAGCCTGAAATGTATAAAAACTTAAAAGCCCTTGTTTTTAGAAATTCAAGACCAGTTATAGACCAGAAGGGGCCATGACTCCATGACTGTACAGTAAATCTCTGACAGTGATCAAATATGATAGTTAATAGTTCTCTACACCCACTGTATGCCTGAGACCCAGCTTGACATCACAAATACAAAACAGGAACAGACAGAAAATAACCACTGATTTAATTGGAGAGTTTTCTCAAACGATTAACAGAAATCATTTTGCTCTTTAGTGAACAACTAAGAGACAACAGAATTTACCTGACTTTGCAGTGTCTAAAAATATTTATACACCACTGGCTGGATAATTGTTACATTTGTACGGAAGAAACAGCAGCAGCCAGTGGCTCACTTAAGGGCACTTGAACTTTATTCATAGTATCACCTTGACCGATATATTGACTCTGTATGAAGCTAGATTTCTTTTCACTGTAACCTGTCTCAAATCCTGTTTTAGAATAACAGCATTAATCAAACAGTTCTTGAACTTGCAATTTACCAGCGTGAGAGCCTCTAACATGCTGCCATCTTCTGAAATTGAAAGATTAAGAAAAATTGTGTATCACCATTTTGTCCCCCAAAAATAACCTCCCTTCTGGAAGAAGGAAAAAAATACAGAAATTGTGTCTTAAATTATTTATGTTCGAAATCTGGAGGTCAATTAAAACTGAAAGAAAAAAAAGTTAAATCAGTTGTCCCCTCATTTTTACAAGTGTATTTAACAGGTCCTATCTTCTAATAAATCCCCAACCATCCCATGATGGTCCTCGAAATGTTTCTTTATACCTGTAAAATAACTCCCGAGGCAGCTGCTTTCCTCTTGCCCGGGCCTCAGAAAAATGTCTTGCAAAAAAACAAGCTAAGTTCACCTCTTGAGTTATTTCCTGCCAACCCCATTGATTTCACTGAGGGCGCCTGGGTTTGGAGAATAAAAAGCAGCCCAGATGGTTTTGAAAAGTAGAACTGGGATCTGACTTTTAAGTGTCTAAATTAGATGAGCCAGACGCATCCTACCCTCTACACTGAACAAAGAGGAAATCAACACAACCGCTTCGTGCAACTTCAAAAGCCTGCCACTGTTACTCAAGGTACCGGTTTTCCCCCTGCAGAATGGAAGCTGCGTGTATCCGGTTATGGCCGAGTTCTAGAACAAGAAATAGAAGGGACAGAAAAATCAATTTATTGAACGCTCTGACCCAACTTTGAAGTGCAATGCAGCACGGGCGTCTTAGCACAAACCTTCCACACAGGTCCCTGATCAGCCTACAAACGGTCTTTGGCCCTAATACAGAGCAAAATGGGATGGGATCAGGAATTAGTGATTATCTGACTGCTTGGGTCTACACAGATGTCCCAGATTTTCATGCAAATCAGGGAGAAACTGTTTGTGTTACTTTTAAATCTGAAAATTCCTCCAATGAAAACGCAGCGAGGCCCATCCTGGTGGTCATTTTCAACGCTGCCTGCTAAGATCATGCCGTTTTTAAACTCCTTCGCAAACCCGCCGCCGAACTGGCCGTTGCTGTGAACACTGGAGACTGCGAGCTTCCCCACTGGACTCACATATCCTCAGAGGGTGGGACTGTGTTTTATTCATCTATCTGAAGGGCCCAGAATTACCTGGCCCAGAAGCGGTGGTTCTTATTTAAAGCAGGAGTGAGTCGATACATAAAATGTTGAATAAATTAGAATGAGAAAATTAACCTCTGCATATAAAATGGAGAAAATCCAGGAATAGGATTTTTCAGTATGGTTTATAATAGAAGTTGCAGAACACTGGAAGGTAGTCAGGGTAAGTTCTCTAGTCTCTGATTTGTAATATTCTAATAAATAAACTAAGGTCCCTTTAACTGTAGTCATAGTTCAGGGAGCAAGAAAAGGGCAAGAATTTATATGCCACTAGAATGTAACAAACATTTTTTTTTTTGTTTCTTTGTTTCTTTCAACTCCTTGGAAACATTCCTCCATCCCAGACATCTCTGTGGAATCATCCTAAAGCTAAGTTTGCAGTACACTTTTTACCCCAGTATCTTGAACCCAAAATATCTTCAAAGTGCTCCTGCTGGAACTATCAAATTCATTCTCCTTAAAAAAAAAAGTTCAATTTCTATGATTTCTATATGAGCCCGCACACACGTGCACACACGTACACACACATGCATGCTGGAGAGGAAGAGATTAACATTAAAGGGAAAATGAAATAGAAATCAGGAGATCGACTTGAAAAATAAAGGCATTTTCAAAGATTATCAGAAGGAAAGTTGCCGTTATTATACATTTTAGGCTAATGATATAATAACTAAAAGTTATTTTAGCTCCAGGGTTTAGAATACAATGGGTTTTTTAAAAAATAAACATAGCTATATAGTTGATATACCTATGATAAAAAGCATTATCAGTAATCACTGGGGTAGTGTTATTAAAAATAATTCTAGACTTGTGTTTCTATGATCATTACGAAGAAGCGGTCACAAACCAATATTAGAAAGTGGCCTGACCTCAACTCCTTTTTGTAACTGGTACATCTGAGAACTATTTATTTATTCTGCTGCTTATTTATTTTGCTGTATAGTTGAATAAAAGATCTCCAAATATTTACAGAGGTAAGTAATTTAGAGTTGTTTTATATTGTATTCTTTAGTAAATACAGTGATATATGAATGAAATATTAGAATACTCATTGGTATAAAGAAATGTAATTGGCATTAACTAAGGATTTGAAATTCTGATTGCTCCCTGGCCCAGATGTCCACTGCCTCACTTTACCTGTGTTGGTGGGTGGGTATTCAGCAAGATTCTGGTGCCCTGCCACACAGAGAGGCACTGGGGACCACATCATCCGTATGCTGGTCTTCCACGGTGGAAACGAACAGGGTCTGGGCTTCCTTCCTTAGCTAAAATAAACCTGAAGCCTGATTTGTGTTCCTTTGCATGCTTTTGGATATAATTAGAATGTACGTGCAGTTATTTTCATGGAATTCAGTGCTTATTTCTAAAGGTCTTGCTTTTAATTTTTCACATTTTTCTTAAGCTATGTTATGAAGTATGTATTTTTGGAAAGAGAATCACAATTAAAAGTTTAAGGCATAGTCATAACCAAAGATTTTTGTAGTATAAGAAGAGAACTGGTTATAAATTAAGATCTTGAAAGATAAGTAAGAGAAAAAAATCTAATTTGTTTTTTATAAGCCCATATAGCTTTCTAGGGAGGGTGGGCCTTAGCAACTGAAAGGCTCTTTGGTAAACACAGCGATGGATGTGACCATTTAGGGGAAGGCGCTAAGTGGGAACTGAATTGTTCTCTATGGCAAGAATGACAAGATTTTCTAAGGAAATCCAAAGACATTCAAGGAGAATCCAAGAGGCAAAGACACCGATGCCCAAGGTGCTGGGACATCCTCCCCCCACAGCTGTTACCTTACCTCCCCTTCCTCTCCCATACCTCATACATAGTGGGGTGGGGTCAAAAGAGATTTTGTAAAGGCCAAAGGTTGAAGAGGGATTCCAAGCTATTTTCTACGTGATCTACGGTACAAACCCTGTCCTCCTCTTCCATGTTACCATCAGGAGTTCCTACCTTGCTGCCTTAACATTCTTACTTTGGTTTTTCTTGTGGTATCCCAAAAAGTGGGATGAGGTAGACATCGACTTCCAAGTTTTATGGGTGTTAGGGGGACCCTTACTTGATTTTTATTAACAGAAACTGGTTACAAATGACTAACAGATATCAAACAGATGCAAATATGCCTAAGCCTTGCTTTGCTTTGAATTAAGGACTGTGAATATACACTAATACACTCACATATACACAGACCAAATGTTTTTAAAAGACCACGCAAAGAGACAAGCTTAATAATTCATGTCATGTTTACAAGAAGTTTAATGATTTCATTCCAAGGTCTGGGCAACGTCAAGGTAACCTGCTGACTGGCTAATACTCTGAGGCTTTCTAAAGTCTTAAAATTTGATGTATCAACTTTAAGTCTCCCTACTTTCAGACCATTTTTGAGGGATCTGGACTGCCTTTGAAAACAAAACTCTAGAGTTTTGTCAAGCCCGTCAAACATGGATTTCCAAAACACAGAATATGACGATAACTTTGCTAAGTGATAGGGGCTGTAGGTAATCCAAGACCTACTACCTTCCCTCCTACCTTTCCTTGCTCCGTAGATTTCAGAGTATATTGGTTCAAAGCATCAACTCTCAAGACAAAATGCCTGGGCTTCAGTCTCAGTTCTTTTAAGAAACATATGATCTTGGGCAAGTTTCTCAACTTCGTATTGCTTTACTTTCTCTCTGAGATGGAAATAAAAACAGGATTTCTCTCGGAGGGTTGCGGTGAGAATTCAATAAATTAACATACATCAAGCGCTTAGAATAGAGCCTGGCACATTTTAAGTCCTATATTTACATTCTTACTTGATTGTATAGTCACAGTCACCAGATTTAAGCTCTATGGGGACAGCAGTTTCCCTTCTCCCTGGCCTAGGACTCTGGTCTGCAGAGTGAGCTCTTGATGTTACTCTGTTCTTTAGAAAGACAGCCATTCCAGGGACTGCTACCATCAAGGGCAGAGGCTTACCCTCTGCACAGAGAACTCAGCAGTCTCAATCTTACATGATTTATGTTTAAACCATACTTTAGAGATAAAACTGTCCAATTTTAAAATACAAGCAAAGGCAATTGCAATTTATGTCACAAAGCTAGTCCTGAGTCAACCCCACCTACAAGGGAATTAGTACTGTAAGTATAGAATAGGACTATTAGAGTATATCTCTGATTTTACACACATGACGTCCTCAAATCACATGGTCTCTGCTCCATCAGACATAAGCTGTTGTTCAGCCAGCAGGTCCTACTGGGGTGGACACATGACCCAGTACCGACAAGTCAAAAAGACAAATTCAGAATCGAGTGTGACATGAGGCTTTTCAAACAGGCTCCTCTCCGGGGCTTTGCAGTCACTATCAAGACATCTTCTCATCCATTCCCTGCTGGCCTACTTCTGTCCTAATTGTGGGCTGGAAGACTTGGAGCAGCCAACAGCCATCTTTCCCAACCATGAGAAAGAAAACCTTTTTCAGAATGAGATCCATGTAAAGAGGAATGCAGCGTCAAGACATGGGGAAGGAGAGAGAGCGGGAGAGAGAACTGACATTGCGTGAGCCCCTGGATACAACCAGGTCTGAAGCTAGAAGCACTCTTCAAGTCTTCAGGTATATAAGCCAAAAAGTATTTTTTTTTTTTTTTTTTTTACAGAGGCTACTTGGGTGTGAGTTATTTCTGCAGTGTGCAACTAAGAGTTATGATTCTATGCAAGCCCATCTTAATGTGGCCAGCGATTTAATCAATGAATAAATAACTGATCACTACAAGTAGTTTTCCAGAACATCTTGGATAGGAATTGAGGCAAGACGCAGATCAACCGTATTACAGCATCTCTAAAGGCTCACGGTCTCCAAATTCCTTTTCCTGACTCAAAAATATAGGTAGCAAGTGAGAACAATTCTCCAGACTGTTCTTTCTTCTTTCCCTGCTTGCTGCCTGCTCTCATATCACTGTGACGACAGACCCTCACTGCCCTCAGCCCCACCAAGAGAACGGGAGACCCGCCACATCACCGCTGCTATGCCCAGGATAAGGCTCCCCAGAGTGAATTCCCCACCCTGGATGGGGGCCAGACCATGGGGACACAGAGTTTCTAAAGACCTGGTGTGCTGGGAGTCTGGAAGATGAGTGTGTCTGAGGAGGCATTCCTAGGCTCTTCTCCACAAAAGCTCCCTTGGCCACTCTGCCCTCACTACCCTCCGCCAATATACCACCCACTTTCTTTCAGGAAGTCTACGGGCTCTTTCCTGCCCTCCTGACAGCCAAGTGTTGGTTTCTTTGCCTGTTGACCAGGGAATGGCTGGAAGAAGCCGGAGCCTCAAGCTCTAAGTCCCAGATAGGACTGAGGCTTTTTTCTCTTTTATTATTTCTCTACCCATCCGATGCCAGATCAGCAAATCCAACCCCTTTCATTTTTCCTTACAGGCTATTACTTTTTTCTAGTCCCTACATTTAGATCTAAGCAATTGCTCCCAAGTATTATTACATCAACATATTTTCTTGTAGAGGCTTCTGCTACATATTGCTATCAACATCTATATTCATCAGTGAGTGATTTGAAGGAACCCAAAGTATTTAAGCAGTTCCTGCTTTCAGTTCACAGTGTAACTGTTAAATAAAAAAAAAAAAAAAATGAAAACAAAAGTTCTGTCTTTTCCATTTACAAGTTCTATGACTTTGGGAGAATTAAAATTCTTAGAGCCTCAATTTGCTTCTCTGTAAAATGGGACAATAATGCTTACCCAGACAAACTTATAGATTGCTGAGGAAATCAAACGGGCAGAATAAGCACATGAAAACATTTAGTATACCAAATATTTCGTATACACGAAACACCCAACACATTACCTGGCCCGTAGTGATAAATGGATTATTTCTTTCAGTATACAGATGTCAAGATTGAAAAAGCAGTCAGCGGGAAAGACAGTCCCAAAGTTGTCATGGTTTGTGTACCCTGCTCCACAGGTGATGGTCTGTCCTCTCTCAGGAAACCCATTGGTCAGTGTTTCCCCATCAGCACTGATAATCCTTTTTGGAAATAAGTGAGAATATCCTAGGTTTAAAATTTAATGCATATATAATTTGCTTTTCCCTGTATACTTCATTTTCATATGGATTTGGGTATTATCACTTTTTAAAACACCTTCTAGCCTCCTTTTGCAGTGACCAAATGAATATTTTTAAGAGCTATATATAATTTTCTTAGTAAAAGATGTAGGTAAAAGTAAAGGGCATATTAGTTGAGATCTTCTTTACATTATATTAAATATCATTACAATAAATGCTTCTGTAATGAAAATGAAGTGTTTCCGGGGAACAATGTTTTGTCCATCTAATTGTTATACGTTTTCATAAATTCTCTTTATTGCTAAAATGCATTGTATAATACATTAAAACTCAATTTACGAGCTACCAAAATTCCCTCCAAATGCACAGAATCTGAGAGTAAAAGACAATAACAGACCTAAATAATCTCAGCCTCCTGCATGTTCTTATGGTTGAAGGTTGTCACCTAATGCTGGAAGCTTACCAAGGGCAACCTTGATTCACTGCCAAGGTCTAGCACAGTGCCTTGCAGGTAAGGAGCGCTCAACGTTTACTGATAGAATATAGTTTCATTTTGTGTGTGTTTCTGAGGGTTTTTAAAATTTTTTCATTTATACAGCTGAGGACACAACTCATTATGGAGCAGATGGACAAGGAATCATGTGCTTCTTCGAAATACCATGCCACGGCCACAGCAAGGGAAATGTTTGTAAAGGACTGGAAAAAACCCCGGGCAGGGGTGGGGAATCCAGAAACCTGGGTTTTCGAGCTCTTCCCCAATTGCTGTGGCTCCTCGGGCAAGTCACTTGCCTTCTCCTAGACCTTCCTTTTATTATCTGTGAAATGCAGTTACTGCCGCCTCATCTATCCCGCAGGGCTGCTGCATGTACGACAGAAGTAAGATCACGTGTTACGGGACCTAACTCTTCATCTGGCCCCTGAATGAGAACTCATGTGACTTGTCCCAAGCGAAGATGTGTTATTAGGCAGAACACATTTCGGAAGACTAGGAACACCCTTTCCCTTCTTTATTTCTCTAAGTCAGTAGAGGTCATGCAGGCTGTCACTGTACCCTAACACAACACAGACCCAGAAGCTTGAGTTATAATTGATTCTATATAGTCATGGAGTTGCACGGTCTCCTACAGCTCAGGACAGCAACTGGGATTTAGGATGCCTATAGTCATTCAATTGATACTGCTATCTATTTATGTGTAGGAAGAAGAATACCAAAATAGTCTAAATGAATTGGAACTCTGAACCAAACATCGGGCTGGTATATGCTACTAGAACGTTCAGGGAGAAAGTGTTCAGGGAGCTGTTTTCTTTGGCTTCATTCTATAGTACCCACCAGAAATTCTGCCTTTCTGTACATTGTGGTCCTTGTGGTTTTCTACTCAAATATGTAGGAACCAGCAAATAACGATGCTCCCTCTACGGTAAATAGGAGTCCACAGAGCTGTTCCTATGACTTGTTCATATGACAACTCTCAAGAAGTTCCTGTGTAATCTCTGGACGAGAGAATATGCTTTCCACATCTGTTTACTGGCTTTCTACCAGATGCCGAGCACGGTGCCAAGTGCGAGCAGGCAGAGATGGAAGGAGACCTGCCACGTGTCTTATACTGCCAACTAGCCAGGCTAATAATCAGGGCTAATATTTATTGATCACCCATTAAGCCGGATGCTATTCTAAGCTCTTTATATGTATTGACCTTTATCAGTCATTGCAATAATCCCGTGAAAGAGATACTATTATCCCCACTTTACAGATAAGAAAAACAAGGGGCGGCTATGTAACCTCACAAGTAACATATTATTCATACGGGTTGGAGCTGGGTTCAAACCAGGTGCCTGGGAAGAGAGGGCACACACTTATTCTCCGAGTCCCACGAAGTGCAATTATCCCTCCCTCCTGGCAAAGTCCAACATCAGGCCTCAGGGGAATCTGGTCACAACCTACAACTTCTCTTATGACTCCTATGGAGCACGAAGGGGTGTATGTCAATAAAGAGAAAGGGAAGTAACATTCTGACTGCCTACTGACGGCTTTAGGTAAAACGATCCTAAGGATTTGGTATCACTTCCACTATTCTACAAATCAGGGAGCCTCACAGAAACGTAGGCCAATCTCATTCTAATGATCAGACCCTTTACACTGAACATGACCTCTTTCAAAACCTCACAGTAGCCATAACAATGTAGAGGATAATAATGTACAATAATGAAAATGAAAGTCCAATGACAAAACTTCAGTGGCCCATAGAAAAAGACTGATCACGCTGTTCCAACTGCCACTTCTAGAGCAGAGCTAAAAGTATGCTTTAGAAAGGACTCAAGCAGGCATGCGCTTACTTGCTCCTTGGCACCTGAGTAGCAAAATAGGTCACAAAACAGTCAAGTATTAATTAAGTCAAGTAATAAATTCAATTTGGGTCATTTTTATGGCTTTTCGACTCCCTGTGATTGTAAAGAGTCCTAAGGACTCCAGCTGACTACCAGTTTCTTTTTTTTTCAAGATTTTATTATTTGTCAGAGAGAGAAAGAGAACACAAGCAGGCGGAGCAGCAGGCGAAGGCAGAAGCAGGCTCCCTGCTGAGCAAGGAGCCCAATGCGGGACTCGATCCCAGGGCCCTGGGATCATGACCTGAGCCGAGGGCAGATGCCTAACCGACTGAACCACCCAGACTCCCCAGGCTACCAGTTTCTAATACTGCTCCTTGCTCACGGACCAGGGGGTTGTCCCTGGAGTGTGCCAGACTTCAGCAAGGTCAGGTTGCCAAGGCAGGATGTCTCATACCCAAGATGCTAGGGCTCAAGCTCCCCAGGCCCTGACCAGTCGGGACTCCAGAGGGAGGCAGAATCACATGCAAGTAGTTCAATTCAAAATATTTTGAAGAAAGGAATATTTACAGGGGTATGGCCAAGATTAAAGGAACACACAGGAGAGGCTGAAGTTCCCAGAGCCTAGCAGCAGGAGGAAGCCAATTCCACCACTGGGCCTCAAGGAGCAAGGGGAGGAAGTAGTTTTATAGGAGCCAGTAAGACTCAGACCATGGAGGAGGGGCTGCTCCTCAGGTCCTCTCACCTGCCATTGTCCCTGAGAAGAACACAAAAGGTTTGAGGAGGGCAGGTGACAGAGGGTGACAAGCATGGCTCCTTTTTGAGCCATTCTCAGAATGCTTGCAGAAGGGCTGGTTCACAAAACCCTGTCAACCTTAATCGTGTCCTTTTGGTCTCAGGGAAATTATACCCATCCTATGTGGTCTTGAACTCCAGGCTGCAAATGTCCTCTTTCTCTATTACATGGCAAAGCTAGTCTCTCCCTCAAGGGCCTATGTCTCCCCGAGGGTTATCTCCTTGATGGCCCCTTAAACAAAATAAGTTGTTCATAAGCCAGGGTACAAGGAATTTCAGAAGAGAACCACCTGTTCTCTTATCTTAGTGAGCACATAAATTTGAGCGTGTTTGGATTGGGATTCAGGTGAATAGCAAACATTTCCCCCCCCCACAGGAGTGAGAGTAAGACAAATTGGTATCTCTCAATATGTTAAAACTGTCGTGCCGGAAGATTTGCAGAGGGCTCTATTTTCCCAAGAGTAAACCATTGAACCTATACACCAGGTAAAAAGCTCATGTGGTAGAATGTAAAGGAACACCCAGAAGAATGCTTGCACAGTATACATGTTCCATGAGCTTCCTACAGGTGTTATAATGTATAAATCCACTTCACAACACTCTCAAGTACATTGTTGGTGGGCTTTCTTGAAGCCCTCACACCCTCCTGCAGAGGTGGTAACAACCTACCATTTTACGTATTTTACCTTGTGATAGATTGATTTTGACCAGTATTTTGAAAATTATTAAGCTCCCATCTCTATAGGAATACACACAGAGATAAGGTATTATGGTCTAAGTGAAACTGGCATTTGGAACTCAAGTACTGAATCACAAATCAGGAATGAGGCCAAGAGAAAAAATTAAGTTTCCAAAGGCTGTTACCAAAACCAGGGCTAAATTCCCCAGAATTCGAAAATTTAATACCTTGAACAGTTACAAGGTTTCATGTTCACATATATACTTAAAAGTGAAATTCTAGATGTTTCCATTTTTAAAAGGCAACATTTCTTGTGGCCTCTTCTGACAGTAATACTCCAATATATTGGAGAGTCTATATTGGTTTATTATGTACTGGTATATATATTGGATATTAAATACCAACAATAATATTCCAATTATATTACTCCCATGACCTCTTATTCTATCAGTAAAAAAGCTCTTAATAAATAACTTACAAATTTATAAATAATTAACATGCACAACAATAATCTGTAAATATCATGAGGCAAAATATCAATTTAGGATGAGAACCATCATTATATGGTAGTGATTATAAAAATCTACATATGAAATAATATTTCTTGACAATTTTATTTAAAGGAGAAGAGTAAGTGTGTCAAATCTTACAAGACTGCTATCCGTTCGCTTCTTAATAAGGTGTTCACCAAAAAGCTCCTGCTTCACCTAAATTTGTGAGTTTTCAGTTTTTTTGTTCACTTACATTTTTTTGCATATCACAAATATCACCCCAACGTTTGTTTCTGTTTTAGAATATTTGTAAGCTCTTTACGCATGTCTGTGCGGGTTAATTTAAAGTAATACAAAATGACACTTAAGTCCATTTAATCAGATACACATCAACTTTAATAGATCAAATGCTGACTGGCTGAACATGGGCATCACTGCCAGTCACCAACTCCTGAGCACACAGACCAAGGAAAACCGGCAGTTTCAGTACATATTTCAAAAACTAACATCTTTTGAACTCATCGGTCAGTGCCAGGTAGACACGCTACTTAGGTCAGATAAAGTCACTGTGAACGCAAATTCGCAAATACTAATCCACTGATCCTGGGGAAAATACAGGGTTAGGTTTCTACAAGCCTCTGATCACAATGTTTTCATCAATCAATACATAACCTTGTTCTAAGAATGGTTCTGTTTAACTGTTCTTATCTAATACATATCGATTCATTTATATTGACCTCATGGCCAGGTATGTTTGCAAGAGAGAAATTCTGGGGCCAGATGGCAATAGCATTTTCTGGGAAAGGCTGTGCAAGGTGACATAGTAGGCAAAGAGTGATGGCCAAAAGCAAAGAGAATTTTTCCAGAGAGATGTTGTGAGACTCTGGGTACAAGAGCCAGGGGCCATAAACAGTGCCTGGAAGCTGGAGAAGAGACTGCTTCTCCCTGTTTCCCGTTATTGCTGCTGCACACAGCTCGGCAACTTGGACAAAGGTAGGAGTAATCCAGGCACAGAGAAGGAAAACGAGGTTTCTGGATAGCAAATCTGCAGTCGGTCAGAGGGATGAGGGAAAGGTCTACTAGAAATGGAGGACAATTGGTTGTATTGGGAGGAGGAACTCCAGGCTTGATGGAGGGAGAGGAGGTGGGGAAATGAGCAGGGGCTATGTGAGGTCCTATCAACTATGCCAAGGAGTACAGATGTCATTCAAAGAGCAATGGGAAGCACTTTATGGGTTTTAAATGGGGAAGTAATATAATCAGTTCCAAGGTTTAGAAAGGTCACTGCCTGCGGCTCTACCACTGTAGTTTTCCAGTTCGAGAGCTTTGTTGAAAATGATCCTATATTTGAAAGCTCCACATGTCTGAAGACTATTCTGGTTTAATATTTATTCTGTTAGTAACTCATCATCAACCCTTGAAGAGGGTTGTCAGGGAGTATAGGAACAAAGTGAAGAAGACACTAGTGGTTAACAAGAGTCATAATTAAATCCCAAGGGTCCCGCCTGGCAGGGTCAAATGTGAATACATTTTTCTGATAGATTGCTACAGTAAAGCATTTTTTTTACATCCTCACAGCAGTGTGATGCCAAATTTTGCAAATTCCCATTATATGACCCTGATCTCAAAGTCAGGTCCTTAAGAATGAAAAAAATGTAAAAAAGCCAAATTTTTACAATATATCTCCCTTAAATAGATCTTTAAAGGAAAAGTAGCAATGCCCTGAGTTGAGGTCTTTAGGAAATGTCCTGATCCTGGGACCCTGGTGGAGATCCTTGGATGTTGTCCCCTGTCATCTTATCTGTGTAGTCTTCCACATTCGGTTTTTTTTGTTTTTTGTTTTAATTTAGTATTAACTGCTTGAAATATGGGAATCAGTATGGGTAGCTCACATAGTTTCACAAAGCCAAACTACTTGCTGTAATTTTGCTTAATTGTTAATTAGTTCTATGATCCTCCTGCAGAAAGTTGCTAGGAAATTTTTTTTTTTTTAAGATTTTATTTATTTATTTGACAGAGATAGAGACAGCCAGCGAGAGAGGGAACACAAGCAGGGGAGTGGGAGAGGAAGAAGCAGGCTCATAGCGGAGGAGCCTGATGTGGGGCTTGATCCCATAACGCCGGGATCATGCCGAGCCGAGGGCAGACGCTTAACGACTGCGCCACCCAGGCGCCCCATGGAAATCTTAATACTTAGGGAACTCTGCACATATTTGACATGTACGGACCGTGGATGTAATGAGACTTTTCACCTATGTTTATGTTGTGATTCTTGCCCTTGTACACTACCCTGCCCCTCCCATTCTTCACTTTGCCCCCCCGACACACACGAACACACAGTTACATAAAACAAACCATTTCCACAAAGACATCTCAAGAGTTTGAAATCAAAGTATTTCTATCTTATTCCCCTTCTAATTAGTGGATTGTGACGGAGGAAGGTGACAGAGCTGCCCTTAAAACTTTGAACCATAGATGTTTCTTCTACTTCCACACTGAAGACTGAGAGCCACGGATATACATGAAGCCAATAAAAATTTGGATGTGACAAATTACAGCTTAGCAAACTCTTTGGGCCGTGCTCTGTTTATGTGTATATACCTACTTCCTCTGGACCATCCACAGAATGTTTTCTGTGTTCTTAATCTTTAGACCCCATTGTGGTATTTGTTACATTGTGAATACATATGCATCTTTTGGTTTAGGCTTGGAAACTTTTAGTTATATGTATTATCTAAAGAGAGATTAACCTAAATGCTCTTCAACTCCAATAACCATTCTGTTTCCCCAAGTAGATATAAGCAACATTTTCAAAGGCTCCCCTCTGTCTTAGAGGGGCAGATGAAGATCTGGTAGCTGTGTCATAAAATTTAAATCATCTCTGCAGAGGCACTATTTTGTTCCACACCAGCTCATGTTCTAATTGAAGAAAATAGCTGACAAACTAAATTGTTGCCAAAAACATTAACAGGACTATCGCTCTTTGATGAAATTGTATTCAGGTATATTTTGGTTTGGGTTTTTTGTTTGTCTTTACCTAGAGTATACAATTTCCCTGTTTACTTCTAGAAGACATGATTAATACCCCACAAAAGTCTGATTGGAATAGTAATCACCCCAGCACAGGTTTGATGTTTACCATGTGCCAATCCACTCCTCATCCAGTTTAAATCCAAATCCAAATTCCTTTTCATAACCCACAAGGACACAACTAATCTAGCCCTGACATCCTGACTTTGGGGCTCACCCTCCGGCCTTGAAGATTCCGTCTCCCCAGTCAAGAATACTCTTTCTCAGGGCGCCTGCATGGCTTACTTGTTAAGCCTCCGGCTGGGGCCGTGCTCCCAGGGTCCTGGGATCAAGCCCCGCATCGGGCTCCCTGCTCCCCTGGGAGCCTGCTTCTCCCCCCCTCCACTCCCCCGCTTGTGTTCCCTCTCTCGCTGCCTGTCTCTGTCAAATAAATAAAATCTTTGAAAATAAATTAAAATAAATAAAATAATCTTTCCCTAACAGGCTGAGGACAGGAGGTTAAGGGTAAAAGGTTATTTTCAATTAATGTAAAGGTTCATCGGCCTGATCACACTATCTGATAGAGGCAGTAACCGCGGCACGTTACATCTATATCGTGTGTTGTCTTTCCTCATAGTTATGAAAATAATTCATAATTACATTATTTATTGGCGTTTTCACTTGTTCGTCTGTTTTTAACCAGGCTGTGAGCTGGTTGCACCCTAGTGCCCGCCTTTCTGTGGGGCACGTGTAGCTGCTCGATCTTACCTGTCGAACTAACCATGAAGGGCATTGCTCTGGGCACCCTTCACATAGCACCCCATCCGCAGAGGAGAAAACTGCGCCCAGGGGAACACATGACATGCATCCTATTGTGGTACTTAGTGGGCAGCACAGCTGATACGGGGGCGCCACAGGTCTCCGCCCCAAAGCCTCCACTCCTCTGACTCTACCCCAGCACCTCCAAGCAGGAAGGCCTTGCAGCGCCAGCCCTGGGACAAATGGTTTGGCAGGAAATATCTGCAGTTGGATTTTGAGCTCCCCTGACTTGTCAATGGCTATTTTGCGCTGACAAGTCCCACTGCTATTTCAGTGTAGACCCTAAACTATATTCAGCCGTGGAAACAGGAAGGCTCTGACTACCTTTTACCCAGAGTTGTGAGCTGGGACAGCTCCTGACCCTTACCGACCCCCCCTGCTTTTTGTTCTCTACGAAGGCTGAGGCGGCTCTGAGGCTAGCCAGGCCCTCGGTCGGAGTCAGACCCAGGGGACGGAAGCAGGCGGACAGGGAGCACGTACTAGCTGCTAGGCATGGACAGCCCCTCATCTCAGCATTAACTACTGGCTTATTTACCCATTTCCGAATGGTGTTTATTCAATGAACTAGATTACCTTCCTTCTCATTTTCACGTCCTTTCCTTCCCTAATACTTAATGCATGGTCCGTGAGCATCACCAAAAGCAAATACAGCCCTGTAAATGCGACGTGACAGGGGCAGGATAGAGACCAGTTTACTAATAACACTTAATTCCATGGATTAAGGACACAATGAATGATATTTGACAATTATGTACTGAGCTCTTTTCAAGCTTACCTACATCAAAGAAAACCAGAGTTGGATAGTAGTTAAAGCTGTAAAACCACATTTTATTCAAGAACTCTAGAACTACAGTATAGAACTACAGCATGGACAAGTGAGGATTTATAGGCAAGGAGCAGGGTGGGGGTCAGCGGATGGGAAATTCATAAGACGAAACATGAGGCAGAAGGGGAGATTCTGGCTAAACCAGCCGGCCAGGACTCTTGCTGGAAGGAGGCCAGGGCGATCAGATACCAAGGGTGGCAGGTGAGAAAGTGGACTGTATATGGAGGCAGATCAATCGGTCAAGGTCTGTCACTTACTTCGCTTGTGCTCACAGCTAATAAAACTTGCTGGAGCAACGGGAGGGTTATCCTTTTCATAGTTTCCAGCCGTCTTGATTCTGTTATTTGTCTTTATTAATTTATATAAGTGAAATAAATGTTTAGTAGATTCCATATGCTTGGGCACTGTGTCAGTTATTATAACCACAGCTAGCTTAGCTTCTGGTCATTTAGCATCTATTGAAATTTTTAATTGCTGTAATCTAAATACTCTTGAAGGAAAATTGTTCCTTTCATGCATAAGCAGCAACTGGAATCAGGCCTCCTAAGGAACTCGTGTGCTGGTCCCAAGTTGCCAGCACTGATAGGATTTCCTCAAAGAAATTTTAATTCTGTGAACTCTAGTTCCTCTAATTACTGGGCCCATAAGGAACACAGGACGCACACTGGCTCACCTCTCCAGCCACAGGTTCTGGGGAAGAGAGTTGGGATATGTATTTCTTCTCTCTCAGAAGTCCCCAAAACTGCTTTATTTGAGCTCCCTCTTCTCAACTTTCAGCACACTTAGGAGAAAGAAATCCTTACTGACCCCAACAAGAGAGAATGCCTAATACTTCCTTCTCCCCATGACCACAGATGGCCACTCAACTGATAATTTCCACAAGCAATGAAACCACGTTAGGAGCCTTTCAAAGGCAAAGACACTCTGCTCTAAGGTGTAAGTGGCACACCTCTTTAACTAGTTCTGTATTTTATAAAATAAAGCTTATGTTGAATTTAGAAGTAAGGTTTAAAGAAGTCCTATGATAATTTCTTTGTAGGGGGAAAAAGTCATCTTAAAGAAAACAACCACCTACTAATTTTAATTCAACAAAAGTTGAATATCTTTTTTTTTTTAATTATAAGCTGACATACACCAGCAGTCACCTAAAAGGCAAAGAACTAAATACAAAATCTTATTAAAGAAAGTTACCTCCTATCATAAAAGGAGCCCTCATAAAAAATTCAAGCCTATTTCCTAGATCAATATCCAAGTCCTCTCATTTCAGATATACCACAAGTGGAGTGTGACCGAAACCCCATCTTAAATTTTGAATCCATACCCACTCCAATGCCTGACAATTACAAATGGGTTCATAGCACATCATGTCTAAAACGGTAATATATGGTCCCAACTTCTGACTGTTACCTTAAAGAAATTGATAAAAAGAAAAAAGAAAGTGAATTTCATTTTAGAGTGAGATAAAGATAAATTTTCAGTGAAGTTCTTCTCATAACTAACATCTTTCATATTCTGGAGAAATTTTAATCCTATTAAATTTATAGCTCCTAAATACAAGTAAATATTCCATTTTTTAGACATTCAAAAAAAATAAGCTAAAATCAGAAATAGTTACCTAAAATCTTTAATATTTCTTCTATAAGGAAGTGAAGAAAGTGATTAAAGTGAGAGAGAAAATATTATGTTTGACTTTCCTAGATTATTACCTAAGAGTTCTCCTGCCTGGCAAGTAAAGTTAACTTGTCACCATCTCTCTAAAACAGTCTCGCAACGTTTCAGTTCCATGCTACTGAAAAAGAGGAAGCAGATGCTTCGTGTTTCCCAGAGTTGGGATAGTTTGACGTTCAGACTTCAGAAAGTCAACGAACATGCCACCCCATGAAGCTGATAATTTCATACTATGAAGGCTATGCTGACTCCTGCTAACCTCATGTCTCTTTCAAGCTTTCTTAAATTCTCTCCCAAAGCTGTATTTTGAAAAGGAAATGGGAAATAGCTTCTGAAAAATTTACAAGACACAGAGGTTCAGTGCCGACCACTTGCTGAAGAGGTTGGTTATAGCAAATCCGCTACAGGGTTCTCTTAGCTATGATATGGTCAACAGCATGTATTTGTCAAAGTCCCAAAGTCAAAGTCCCACAAATCAGTGAGCTCCTGGACTGTGCACTCAACTGAGATCCCTATCCAAGACACGAAGTTAATCACTGCAGATATTTAGCTGGGATTAATGCTTAATATTTACATAACACACAGAATATGGCAAGCACCCTTTTAAATCTTTACTTCATATCCTCACAACAACACTATGAGATAAGGTCACTATTAAACCCATTTTGTACTTGAGTAGTCTAAGGCACTGACAGGTTAAGTAACTTGCTTAAATCACACAGCTGACAGGTAGCAGAGATTTTAACTTAGGCTATCAGGCTCCAGGGCCCATGGTCTTAACCAGTATATCAGCATAGAGCATCCTTCCTTCTCTGGCCTTTCTAACTCTTGTTCTCCATTGCTGAACCCAGAGGCACCTTCTGATAACAAATCCTCTGTCCCTGGCTTGCCCTTCTCATTTTGTCTAATTTACACTTGAGAACCTTCCCGTTGAAAATCTGTTATGGCAAGGGTGATCATACCTCCTGTTTGTCCAGGATATTTGGAGTTTATGCCTGTTGTACTGGCATAATAATTAATAGCACACATCCCCCCCCGCCCCATTAAATCTTAAGTGTCCCAAGGTGATGATAAATTATATGACCATCCTAGTCATGACTGACTTGAAAACTCTATTAAGATGCTTTATCTGGAAACTGCCATCAAGCTGCATGCTTTAAAACTGAGGCTGCAAACCAGCACCCACTGCCAAGGTTCTGCAGTACAGCCAGCAGTGCCCTTGAGAATGGTCATATAATAGATTGTTATTCCTCTTGTCTATGGAAATGAGGTCATAAGTCAGGAGAGGACAGTGTGGACTAATGCATGGTATTCAATCCACCCTACATCTAAAAAGCCAAAATTGGATCAAGTTTACACACACACACACACACACACACACACACACACACAGGAGCTGCAGGAATAAGAGAAAAAGGATGGTATTCTCATAACATTCAAAGCCTTAGACTCTTCCACAGAAACCTATTAGAACTAATGAACAAGGTTAGCAGAGTTAAAGCATACAAGATCAATACGCAAAAATTAATCATGTTTTGATACACTAGCAATAAACAATCTAAATATCAAGAAACAGTTGTATTTATAATAGCATCAAAAAGAATAAAATACTCATGAATAAATTTAACCAAGAAAGTACAAGACTTACATACTGAAAACTACATACTGCTGTTGAAAAAAATCAAAGAAACGTAGATACACTTATTTGGTGTCCATGGATTGGAAGACTTAATATTATTAATTTGGCAAGACTCCCCAAATTGACCTACAGATTCAATTTAATCCCTATGAAAATTTCACCTGTCTTTTTGCAGAAATTGAAAGCTTATCCTAAAATTCATATTGAATTGGAAGGAACCCAGAACAGACAAAACAATGTGTGGGGGTGGGGGGGAAGGGAAGAAGAACACATTTGGAGAATTCACACTTCCCCAATTTTAAAACTTACTACATTTATGGAACATAAGAAGTAGGAAGATCGGTAGGAGAAGAAAGGGAAGAAGAGAGGGGGGTAAACAGAAGGGGGAATGAACCATGAGAGACTATGGACTCTGGGAAACAAACTGAGGGCTTCAGAGGGGAGGGGGATGGGGGGGCTGGTGATGGGTATTAAGAAGGGCATGTATTGCATGGTGCACTGGGTGT
This sequence comes from Ursus maritimus, assembly GCF_017311325.1. Classification (NCBI taxonomy): domain Eukaryota; kingdom Metazoa; phylum Chordata; class Mammalia; order Carnivora; family Ursidae; genus Ursus; species Ursus maritimus. Next base: position 72,071,099 of record NW_024425563.1, on the reverse strand, counting down.
TATACGCAAACAATGAATCATGGAACTTTACATCAAAAACTAGGGATGTACTGTATGGTGACTAACATAATAAAAAAATTATTAAAAAAATACCAAAAAATAAATAAAACTTACTACAAAGCTACCATCTTTAATACAGTGTGGTACTGGCTGAAAGATAGATATATAGATAAGTGGAATAGAACTGAGAGTCCAAAACTAAACATTTATACTTGAGATTAACTGATTTTTGACAAAGATGCCAGCACAATTCAATAGGGAAAGAGTAGTCTTTTTAAACGGTATGGGGACAACTGGAAATCATACACAAAAGAAAGAAATTATACCCCTTCCTCACACCATAAATGAAAATAAACTCCAAATTTAGACTTAACTGTAAGACCTATAACTATAAAGCTCATAGGAAAAACTGAGGTAAATCTTCACTGCCTTGGATTCATTACTGGTTTCTTAGCTATCATATCAAAATCACAAGCAACAAAAGAAAAATTAGATGAATTGTACTTCCTCAAAATTAAAACACCATCGAGAAAGTGAAAAAACCCACAGACTAGAATAAAATATTCACAAAGCATGTATCTAATAAGAGACTAATAGCCAGAACATATAATTTTTTTAACACTAATTCAACAAAAAGACAAATAACCCACATAAAAATGGGCAAAGGATCTAAATAGGGAATTTTCCCAAAGAAGATATGTAAGTGGCCAATTAGCACATGAAAAAATGCCCAGCGTCATTGGTCATTACTAAAATGCAAATCAAAATCACAATGAGGTATCAACAATAGTAAGCAACAAGAAGAGAGAGATTAGAGTCCTCATACACTGCTGGTAAGAATGTAAAATGGTTTAACTGCTTTGGGAAATATTTTGGCAGTTCTGAAACAGAATTACCACATACCCAGCAATTCAATGTGTAAGTTTATGCTTCAGACAAATGAAAAGCTAAGTCTAAAAAAAATAAATAAATAATAACCCTGTACATGAATGTTTATAGCAGCACTATTCATGGCAGCCCCAATGTGGAAATACCCCAAACGTCCATTGCTGGATGCAAACTGTGGTGCATCTACAGAATGAAATATCATTTGGCCATAGCAAGAAATGAAGCACTGATACATTCTAAAATATGGGTGGAACCTTGAAAATGTGAGAAAAAGGACACAAAGGGCCCTTTATTATGTGATTTCATTTATATGAAATTCCAGAATAGTCCAAAAAAAAAAAAAATCACAGAAAAAGGAAGTAGACTAGTGGCTACTAGGGACTAGGAGGAGGGCGGAATGGAGAGTGACTATAACGAGTAAGAGGCTTTTTTGGGGGGTGATAAAAATGTTCTCAAATTAGTAGTGATGGTTGTACATGTATACTAAATGGCATGGAATTTTACACATCAAAAAATAAACTTAAGAAAAACGAAAATAAGCTTTACCTCCAAAGCAAACTGTCACTTAGGATCCCAGGAAGACCAATTAGAAGAAGAGATAACATTGGGTTTGAGTTTGTTGAGCATTTTTGTGGCCCTCATAAAAACTCTAAAAGAGATCATTTTTCCTAAGCCTTGAGGGTGGTAAGGAGAAATAGTTCATGCAGAACAATGGATCCCAGGGGCTTTAGGGTGTACTATCATGAAAAGAGGGTTCAACTATTTGAACTGGGAGCATCTTCCCCTACTGGGAACACTAGGCTACAGTGGACCACGCTTCTTCGCTGGTCTTTCAGGAATACCACTTTTGCTCTTTTATTCTGAGTTTTACTTATTCAGGGGGCTTTTCTTTTATTGCCTTAAGAGAACCATTTTTCTTACAATCTAAAATCACTGATTTCGCTAATAACCTGAATACTAAAGAGAAATAAATAGAAATCAAGAAATACAAAATAGTGTTTAATTACAGTGTTGGCTACAAAAACATCTTTTTTTTTTTTTTAACAGAACACCTGGCTTAATATACTTTTGGTGGATGAATCACCACAACCAAATTATCTACCCATTTGCTATTTTTACACACACTCTCTCTCTCACACTCACACACACACACACCCCAACACACACACATTTAAGTTCATAGAACTTATACATTAGGGGCGCCTGGGTGGCACAGCGGTTGGGTGTTTGCCTCCGGCTCAGGGCGTGATTCCAGCATTCTGGGATCGAGCCCCACATCAGGCTCCTCCGCTATGAGCTTGCTTCTTCCTCTCCCACTCCCCCTGCTTGTGTTCCCTCTCTCACTGGCTCTCTCTGTCAAATAAATAAATAAAATCTTTAAAAAAAAAAAAAAAGAACTTATACATTAGAGCCACAAAGAGGAACACAGTTAAAAAAATATTTTCCCATTCCTTTCCTTCAGATACTTAGTTCCTCACACTGGAGGCAAAAATGTTTAGGTAATTTCTTGAGAGCAAAATTATTTTTCAACTTCACTCTAGCATTTAGAAGTCTAAATAAATAAAATATCTGTGAAAGAAGTTTCATAAAGAAGAAAATAACTGATAGAAAAGATTTCCTTTTTTTTCCCCATTTCCCTTAAAGGTCTATGATTTGCACAGCTAGCCGAGTCATTAAAAAGCTGTTAACGTTTCTAGAGTCAAATGGATCATGGTGCTGGTAAAACAGGCCAGACCCTGTAATTTTATAAATAATGGTGCTTTGGGCCGTGAAGTTAAAGGCATTGAGATGTTCTGCTTCATCTTCAGGTTTACTTCGAAAAGATTTATTAAACTTCAAAGAATTTCTTTTGCCGTGTTCATAAAATGAAAAACGTTCTTTCATACTCCAGATTGGCTAGCCATAAAGATGGAGGGCACTCCTGAACCATGTGGATACACTAGTCTAGACTGACCAGAATATCCAAACACTTATTTATAACCACTCGCTGGAAATCATCACCACTCAGGCAACGATTAGTGGAAATTCCAGGTCTTAGGTCTACCACAAAATTGTAATATGTAAAATACAGCTACCACTCATTTAATCTTCTAAACCCTAGGAAAATTATCTATTTAAAACATTCTTAATGTTACAGCTTGATAAAATTTAGAAAAATTTTTGCACTCAGAATTTTAGAATGATCAACTTTCCAATTTCTACTCTAAAGAGTTCTCAGGTGAACAGATGAAATATAGGTTTCCAACTCATTTTAAATGAGGAGACTGTCATTTCCAGCTGTACCACGGCTTATGAACATTAATTTAGCAAAAATTAAATTGCTCACAAGTTACTGCATGGCACCTCTCTAGTAAAACCGTAATCACTCTATTTATTCAGCAGATGAAGAAATTAAATTGCACACATCGCTCAGTGATGTCCTTCACACCAGGGCGGGCACCAATGAATCCAGAAAATTGAACACACCCAAAACACAAAACTAATCATTCTGGAGAACCTACAATGTTACTTAAATGGTTTGTATTTGTGTTACAGACATCACATCTAAAACCGCTAGTCTAGAGCAGAAACCAGAGAAGTTCTGAAAGTACATATGTCAAGGGACCTTAGCCAACAATTCATTTTACATACCAGTTTAAGTCAAGGCAAGTTAGGTGATTTACTCAAGGTCGAGAAATTGCTTTGTGGCTAATCCAGATTATTAAAGAGATAAATAAAGTGAAGTCAACGACGCAGCCCGCTAGGCCCTAGGTTCTCAGGGGTGTAAGTCTACGTAGACTAATAGCTGTGATGATTTTGATCCTACCTTGTCACAAAACTGGGTTTTCTTCAATTCGTCATGAAAGTACATGAAAGTACACTTTCAAAACACACTTCAGTATGGTAAATATCCTATTTAGTACCAGAAGAAAATTCTTCCATTCCCTTTTTAGACTTCACTCATTTTGGAATAGTTCCTGGTACACAGTGGACACAATAAAAATTAATTAAATGAAAAAATGCAGTCTTTTAAGTAATTAAATCTCCCTGATTCCGATTTTTAGCTATTTTTGCTTGCTTAAATGGAATGTAAGAAATGCCATGCAAGATTATTTTTTGTTGGTTTATTGTGGGAAGATTATCACAATGGAACAAATCTCTATTTTTAGGCTTTTCTAAAACCACAATTTTATATGAATGCAAGGCCAAAAAAAACTACAGGATTTGAAACCTAATATAAATGTACCGCAGGGGACCAGCAATAGGAAAGGAAAAAATATTTTTAAGTGTGATCAATAGCAAAAATTATGAAGTTTGCATTCACAAAATACATAATGGCCCAAAGTTACACTTTCTTTTTACTTCCAAGGATGCCATGCTGGGGAAAACAGAGTTCAGGCTTTGAATTTAGTCCACTATCTCTGTTCTTTTCAGTATTAGGCTGTGATGTATATAGAGCTTCCAACAAATAAATGACATTTCCTTAAGAAGCAGGATATTTCTTCACTGAAATTACAGTATTTTTGCTCAACAATATGATGGATATGTGAAAAGATTTGATAATAAAAAGCTTACCCAGCACCTCCGTACACCTCTCCTACTAAATTCTAACTTAATATGGTGGCTTCCATACTTCAAGATCCCTTGGCTCCCATGGAAGCCATATAAATTTCCCTACTGTTTCAAAAATGTCCTTTGTGTGTGTGTGAGTAGGTGTGTGGGAGAAAAGCAGAGAAAGAAAAACAGAGACTTAATGTATTTGTGGTTAAACCTGTCCAATTACCAAAACTGTATGATCTCCAGTATTTTGACAAGGATACTAATGTTGCACAGGCATACCAGATCATGGAGTATCTCTCACTAAAATAAACAATGACAAATTCCACAGACATTTCCAACATGGGTCATTAGACTCATCAGACAGCTCTCCGAAAACAAGCTGGTCTTCCTATCACCTAGGACAAAGTTCTAAAGAAAGGTTTCTCTGAAAGGCCAGTATGTTTCCATAGTACCTGATGGAGGCAAGACTCAGAAGAACTGAAACAAGCATCATCAGCACTAAGGTGATGGTTACTGTGTTTCAAATTATTTTCAAATGCTACAGTTCTTTTTTTTTTTTTTTTAAGATTTTATTTATTCATTAGACAGAGATAGAGACAGCCAGAGAGAGAGGGAACACAAGCAGGGAGAGTGGGAGAGGAAGAAGCAGGCTCATAGTGGAGGAGCCCGATGTGGGGCTCGATCCCACAACGCCGGGATCATGCCCTGAGCCGAAGGCAGACGCTTAACCGCTGCGCCACCCAGGCGCCCCTCAAATGCTACAGTTCTGTCTCTCAGTAGCTGTATAAGAAGGACATTCAGAAGTATTAAGGATATAAATCAGGAAACATGTCAGCAAAAAATAATTCATTTCAGATCTCAAGAAGTGAAATATTCAGGATTTTATTCTTTTCTACTTAATTGGTTCATAACTTTAAAAATCTCAAGACTAGTTAAGATCAACTATCTCTTATTACATTAGCTGTTATGAACTGAATTTCCTTTTTTTAAAATATGTTCACCTTATCTAATAGTTTGCACATGTGTGTTTTTGTATACTACTGAAAGTCTTAACTAATTATTCTATTTAGGAAATTAAATTTCCTTAAATTTACCTAAAAATGACTTTACAAATAAAATATAAGGAAATTTTTTATAATATTTCTCAGTTTGACAATGTAATGCTATTTTTAAATTTTGAGAAAATGTTTATTTTTATTTGATAATGTTTTATTTCAGGAAAATTACATTACGAATTAAAATATCCCAGGATCTGACTTAGAGTATTTGAGAGACTACCCAGTGCGCGATAGAAGATACAATGAAGACAAACAAGACGTGCCAACTGTAGCCTCTGATGCTACCACCATAATCAATTACTCGAATTCTCCAGGGTTCCCAGATTACAGCCACAATGAGAAAAGCAGAGAATGACAAAACACACTTTTCTTATCTCCTATCACTTTTCAGGATGTCTTAAATATTGCAATGAGGAATCATTTTAATGGGTTTTTGCCTGGGCGTTATCCTATTTCCTTTCAAGGATATAAGGCAAAATTCACTAGAAGCTCATATTATAAAAGCTATTAACAGGGCAAAGGTCTCCATGAATGTAAGTTTCCAAATGACCAAAGACAAGAGTTAAGAGCAGTGGAAACTTCAATACGAGAAAAAAGAAGGATGTGTCAGCTGGTTCAAGAATCTCTTTTCTGGTGATGGGTAGTAAGGGGGGCACATATGGCATGGTGCGCTGGGTGTTATACGCAAATAATGAATCGTGGAACATTGCATCAAAAACTGGGGACGTACGGTATGGTGACTAATAAAATAAAAATTATTAAAATGAAGAATCTTTTTTTTGTTGTTGCCTTAACTTGCTGTTTTATTTTGAAAAATTTAAAATTACAAGTTGAAAGACAGCATAATGAATTCCTGTGTACTTTTCTTGTTGAGGTATAATTAATGTACAGTGTGATATTAGTTTCAGGTGTACAATCGAGTGATTCAACAATTCCTTCCACCACTCTGTGCTTCTTATAAGCGTACTCTTCATCCCCTTTATCTAGTTCACCCATCCCCTCACTGGCCTCCCTTCTGGTAACCCATCCATTTGCTTTCTGTACTTAAGAGTCTGTTTTTATGCTTGTCTCTTTCTTCTTTGTTTCTTCGTCTTGTTTCTTAAATTCCACATATGAGTGAAATCATATGGTATTTGTCTTTCTCTGACTTATTCATTTAGCATTATTCCCTCTAGGTCCGTCCATTCTGTTGCAAACGGTAAGATTTTTCAATCTTACCATTTTTTTATGGCTGAGCCATCTCCCAATCTCCCACACATAACATCTTCTTTATCCATTCATCTGTGGACAGACACGGGCTGCTCCCGTATCTTGGCTATTGTAAATAATGCTGCAAAAAACATAGGGGTGCTGGGAAAATTGCACAACTCCCTGCGGAAGGAGGAAACTGAACCGGTTTCTTATGCTATACATAAAAATAAACTCAACATGAATTACAGGCCTACATGTGAAGCCTGAAATCATAAAACTCCTCGATGAAAACATAGACAGTAGTTTCTTTGACACCGGTTGTAGAAATATTTTTCTAGATATGTCTCCTCAAGCAAGGGAAACAAAAGCCAAATTATACTATTTGGACTACACCAAACTAAAAAGCTTTTGTACAGTGAAGGAAACCATCAACAAAATGACAAAGCAAATTAATGAATGGGAAAAATATTTGCAAAGGATACACCAAATATAGGGTTAATATCCAAAATATATGAAGAGCTTATACAACTCAACACCAAAAAAAAAAAAAAAAAAAAAAAAAAAAAAAAGATAAAGGAAATGGGCAAAGGACCTGAATAGAGAATTTTTCCAAAGAAGACATACAACTGACCAACAGACCTTGAAAACATCACTCATCATCAGGAAAAATGCAAATCAAAACCACAATGAGCTATCACCTCACACATGTTAGAATGGCTAAAATACAATAATAAATAAAATACCACATGTTGGTGAAGATGTGGAGAAAATGGAACCCTTGTGCACTGTTGGTGTGAATGCAAACTAGTGCAGCTACAGTGGAAAACAGGATAGACATTCCTCAAAAAATTAAAAATAGAATTACCGTATGATCCAGTAATTTCACTAGTATTTTCCCAAAGAAAACAAAAACACTCCTTCTTTTTCTCTTTCTCAATCTCTCTCTCCACACACACACCCCTACAGATACATATATATACACATACACATATGTATCTACACACACACATACGTATAAATACACACACACAAACACATACACAGAAAGATCCTTCCATTTTTCTCAACCATCTCAAAGTAAGTTATAAGCATGACGCTTCATCCCCAAATAATTTAGTATAGAGTCTCAAGAACAGTAACATTTTCAGACAATCATAATACCATTATCACACTTCAGAACATCAACATTAAGACATTATCATCCAAAAAGAAATCTCTACTAAATTTTCCCTATTGTTTCAAAATATCCTTTATATCATACTTCTCCCTCTCTGAAATTCAGTCAGTATGTATGCTCTGGATTTGGCTATTATGTCTCCTTGGTCTCCTTGAATCTAGAACAATCCCTCTTTCTCCCTTTGCTCTTGATACCACTGAGTCCTTTGGAGTTCAGGTCAGTTGTCCTACAGAAGAGGTCCTTCACATTATCAATTCATCAGTTAAGATTCAGGTCAAACTTTCTTAGGAAGAACACTAAAATGGTGATATTATGTACCACTGTATCACAGCAGAAATGAAAAAAGTTTCATTTTTCTGTCATAAAGGTAAATTTACCCTTGGTAATCAAGAAGTAATGAGGGAGGGGTAGATTGATTTTCTATGTTTTTAAACAAATTGGGAGTTACAAAATAGTGATTTTCTAATTTTATCCTCTTCCACTTTTATTAGCTGTCATTATTTTGTAAAAAGCTTTCCACCTTGTCTCTTTCTTACTCTATATTTACTGTTATAATTCACTCTCCTATATTATCACTATGAACTTGTGTTTCTTTTTTTATGTATTCAATATGTGATAATCTATTACCATCATTACTCTTTTTTACTCTAGGAGACCATCAGATCCTACATTTTGAGAAAGAGAGTGTGTGCGAGTGTGCACACAAGTTCCTAAGCAGTGGGGGGCAGAGAGAGAGGGAGTCCGAGAATCTTAAGCAGGCTCCACGCTCAGAGCAGAGCCCAACAGGATCATGACCTGAGCTGAAATCAAGAGTCTGTCGCTTAACTGACTAGACCACCCAGGAACCCCAGATCTTACAGTTAGATGTCATGCCTTAAGTTCCTATTAGAGTTGATTTCTCATGTTCCTTTTTTTTTTTTTTAATCTTGTTTTGTTTTTCTTTTTCAGGTCTCAGACTTTGTTTTTAGAAAATTTTCCCTTAATTGGGAAAGTTGGGATTGGGATTTGTCTGATTTTTTCTTTTTCATGATTAGACTGGGATTATAGATTTTAGAGAGGAAGACCACAGAAACAAATGTTCTCATATCACATCCCAACACATAAAGGACACACTCAATATGACTTATCACTGTTAATTGTAACCCTGATCCCCAACGTGTTTATCAGATTTCTCCACTATAAAGGCGTTCTCCCCATTTCTTCTTCACTTATCATTCTCATTGGAAGAGAAAGTTACTAAGTGTGTCCCATACTTAAGGAGTGGGAAGTTATGCTTCACCCCTTTGAGAGTCAACTACCTACACAAATTAGCTGATTTTTTATTTTATACTTTGACTTATAATCCAGTAACATTTTATTAATTTTGTTGCTCGGATTGTTCTATATTTGGCCATTGGGAGCTCTTTCACTTGACTCCTGTGTCCCTTTAGCATACCCCCCCAGCATAGTATTTTCTTGAGCACGTCCTTACTTTCTGGCTCTACAAAATACTCCAGGGTCATCTCGTATAGTTATGGCTGCAACTCTAGAATTTGCCATTTCTCCGAAGGCCCTGGTTCCTTTTTATTGAGAATGTTATTAGAAACCAAGATCTGGGTGCTAGGAGCGTTCACTGCTACCAAGTGTCATTTCTTTTAGGCTCTCTCTCAGCTGAGAGGGCAAGGAAATGGATATGTGTACACTAGTCCATTTATATATACATAGCTATAAATATTTCTAAATGCATCCACCTGTATATATCATGAGCTAAACTGGAGTTCACACCCATGTCTTCAGCACTAATCCGTTACCGTATGGACCATTTGGGCCTTCTGCACTTGCTTTTCTGTTCCCACTTACACCGTCAGTGACAAGCTGGATTTCCCTGATCCGTTTACTTAATTTTTCAATTTGTGTACGTGCACAGTGGGTTCAGAATTGTTAATATACATCCCTGAAAGATACAACTTTATAATCTAGAGAACAGTGCATCCAGTTTTGTTTTTTGTTTTTTTTGTTTTTTTTGCCTTTAGGCCTACAGACTTCTCTCATTTCCAAAGTTAACTTAGATCAGCACCCCTTCCCCCACCTTTTGCAGAGGTTGCTTCATGCATTTGCAATACCGTTCGATTCTATGTCATATTCTGCTTTCCATCCTAGGATCCCCTGACCTCAAATTAATTATTTTTAATTTGCATACATTAAGATCACTCTTTGTGCAGTCAAGTTCTAAGCATCTCACAACTGTCTAATGTCAGCATGCAACATTACAGTATCATGCAGAAGAGTGTCATCGCGCTAAAAAGAAATGCCCAGTGCTTTACCTATTTGGCCTTTCCTCTTTCCATCACCCCAGACAACTGGCACCACTGATCTTTTCAGTGTATTTATAGTTGTGCCTATTCCAGGATGTCATAAATTAAATCGTATACTAGGTAGCCTTTTCAGACTGGCTTCTTTTACTTAGTAATATGCATTTGAAGTACCTCTCTGGGGACACCTGGGTGACTCAGTTAAGCATCCGCCTTTGGCTCAGGTCATGATCCCAGGGTCCTGGGATGGAGTCCTGCATTGGGCTCCTTGCTCAGTGGGGAGCCTGCTTCTCCTTCTGCTGCCTCTCCCTCTGCTTGTGCTCACTCTCTCTGACAAATAAATAAAATCTTTAATAAAAAAATAAAAAATAACTGAAGTTCCTCTGTCTTTTCATGGTTTGGCAGTTCGTTCATTTTTATTCCTGAATAATATTCCATTGTATGGATATACCACAATTTGTTTACCAATTCATATATGAAATAAAGGACACCTTGGTTGCCTCCAGTTCTAGGCAATCATATATAAAGTTGCTATAAATGTTTACATGCAGTTTTTGTGTGGAATGCGGACTTAGTTTTCAAATCAGTTAAATATCGAGGTATGTAATTCCAGACTATGAGGTGACAATAAGTTTACCTTTATAAAAAGAACTGCCAGATTATCCTCCAATCTGGCTGTATCGTTTTGCTTTCTCACCAGCAATGAACAAGACGTACAGTCGTTCTTCATCCTCACCAGCAATCAGTATTTTTAGTTGTTCAGATTTTAGCCATTTTAATAGATAATGATTTCTCATTGTTTTAATTTGAATTTTCCTAATGCCAAATGATGCCAAGCATCTTGTTATATGAATATTTGTTATTTTATTGATAAAGTGTCTATTCAGATCTTTTCCCTAAAGTCCATCTCATCAATTTTTCTTTTAAGAATTGTACTTTTAGGGGGGGCGCCTGGGTGGCACAGCGGTTAAGCGTCTGCCTTCAGCTCAGGGCGTGATCCCAGCATTCTGGGATGGAGCCCCACATCAGGCTCCTTCACTAGGAGTCTGCTTCTTCCTCTCCCACTCCCCCTGCTTGTGTTCCCTCTCTCGCTGGCTGTCTCTGTCAAATAAATAAATAAAATCTTAAAAAAAAAAAAAAAGAATTGTACTTTTAGTGTTTTACCTAAAAACTCATCACCAAACCCATGGTCATATAGATTTTTTCCTACATCTTCTAAAAATTTTATAGTTTTGCATTTTACACTTAGTCTATGATCCATTTTGAGTTCGTTTTTGTGGAAAGTATAAGGTCTGTATCTAAGTACATTTTTGCATATGAATGAACAATATTTTCAACACCATATGTTGAAGACTATCTTTTCTCTGTTAAACTGCTTCCGTGTTTTGTCAAAAATTAGTTGGCTATATTTATGTGGGCTTAATTCTGGGTTCTCTACTCTCTTCCATTGATCTATTTATCTAGCCTTTTGCCAATACACCATCTTAATTACTATGGTTTTATTTGAAATCTTAAAACCCAGTACTGCGAGTCCTCCAACTTTGTTCTTCTTCAGTACTGTATTAAACTATCCTTTGCCTTTCTATATAAATTTTAAAATCAGTTTGTTTTTATTTACAAAATAGTTTACTGGAATTTTGACAGGGATTTTTTTGAATTCAGAAATCAAGGTGGAAAGAGTATCTCAACAATATTGAGTCATATACCAACACGTGCATGTATTCTATTTAAAATTTCTTTGATTTTTAATCAACATTTTATAATTTTTTACATATAGATCCATATATATTTTCTTAGGCTTATATCTAAGTGAGTTTTGGGTGCTATTGAAAATTGTATTTTTTTTTAAATTTCAAATTCCAGTTTTCCATTGCTGATATAGAGAAGCGATTGATTTTGCATATTCACTTGGTGTCCTGAAGTCTTGCTATACTTGCATGTTCATGAGATTTTTGTAGATTTGAGATCTTCTACACAATCTGTCATCTGCAAATAGAGTTAAATTTCTTCTTTCCAATGTGTATATTTTTTAAATTCTCTTCCTTCTCTTCCTGCACTAACTAGGACTTCCAGAACCATGGTGAAGAAGTGGTGAGAGAGGACATCCTTGTCTTATACTCAGCCTTCAAAGGAAAGCACCCGCTGCCTCACCATTCATCGTGGTTTATTCTTTTCTAATGTGTGTTAATATTTTATTGAGAACTATTGCATTGGTAGTCACTACTTCTTTGGCATTCTTAGTTCAAGAACAGTGTTAGACTTGTTTTGTGAGAATAATTTGGAAGTTTTCTATTTTTTTCCTACTTACTGGAATGTTTAAAGTATAATTGGGGTCAAATTTTTGATGGTTTCTTCAATTCTCCCATAAAGTCATCTTAGTGTGAAGCCTTCAGTGGGATAGTTCTTCATTGCTTTATTTATTCCATAGAAGTTCAGCCTATTTTCAGCTTCAACTAGGATCGATTTAGGAAACTGTATTTTCTTAATAAATTATACTATTATATAGAATTTCAAATAAATTTTGAAAGAGGTGTCTGAAGTTTCTTCTTCCCCATGGTGTTTCCCTTTATACTTTAGTTTGCTTATTTGTGTTTCCCACTTTCCTTTTTTTTTTAAAGGCCAGTTAAGGGCTTGGTCTATATTATTGAGTATTCCTTAGAGAGAGCCAGCATTTTATTTATTGTTTTAATGTTTTGTTTCCTACCTCATTTTGCTTTTATATTTATTCTACCTTGTACCTTTCTTTTTTCTAGCTGTTTGAACAAGGAATGCATCTTATGTATGTCATTCTTTTTTCTTGATAAAGGAAGTTAGGGTTAAGAATTTTCTTCTAGTCAATGCTTTAAGTTGTGCCCAATAGATTCTAATATAGAAAGTTTTATTATATTTTTGTTTAGAAATTCTTAAAACTCAGTTTTTATTTTCCTTTCATCCATGTTTAATAGGGAGTTTTTAAATTTTCAAATTAAAGAGGCTTTTTGCTTATTTTGTTACTAATTTCTAGTTTATCGCACTGTGGGATGAGATTGCTATTTACATTTCTTCTGTTATACAGAATTTACTGTGGTCAGCTTTTGTAAACGTTCCCAGGCTCTTAAAAGTTTGACATCTGTAAGATCTGCCTTATTGGTGATGTTGCTTTGACCTTCTAAATACTTATTCGTTTTGGTCTGCTTAACCTGTATTAGACTAAGAATGTCATTTTAAAGTCTACCTACCATTGCTTTATGTCTGTCCTTTTTCCTGCCTTGTGAAGTTTTTGCTGTTGTTTGATGCAATGCATACTGTTTTTATCATCAGTGTGAATTTTAGCCTTTCCTTTGTAATATTTCTTTCTCATCTGTTACTTTTGGCCTGTTTTCTCCTTTGTCTGATACCAGTACGACAACTCCTGCTTTTTTACTGTTTACATTTATCTGCTGTGCTACCCTTGTCCATTGCTTTTTAACCACCCTGAATCACTTTATTTTACAGGTTTAACTGTGCTTTGTAAGCCAATATGAAAATCTTTTCCTTTTCATAAGTGAGATAGGCCCATTAATATTCATTGATGTAATTCTTATGTTTGGCCCATTTTATGCTGTATTTACTGTGTGACCTTTGTTATATTACTATTTCTAATTTATTTTTTAATGTTTTATTGTATTTCTTTGTTACTTAGTAAAGCTTATATTATTGTTCTAGTAGTTATCTTTGTCCTTATGCATTTGATAATGCTTCAAGTCCTCTTTTTTTCTAAAGAGGCATCTAATGCTAGGGTTAACTAGCTTTTGATAATATCCTTTTACAACTATTTATTAACTATGTAGCAATCAATGAGTCCATTTTACATTCCTCTTTCTCCATTTATTTACCTCCCAACTTCTTAGTTGTGTTTTCTATTTATTACAACTTATTAACATACTGGCCTTTGACATTTGTCCTCACTTTAAGTTTCTTAAATTCCCACTTAAATAAATTGAATGATTACCTTTTTTCAAGTCCCCAAGTCATGGCTTGGTTAAATGAAGGTCTCGGTCTCTAAAAGCCTCAAAAAGGCTAATGAGTAGAGTATTCCCTGATCTTCTCCATGGTTAAAATATGTTATATAGCCTTGATATAGGATTAAGGAAACCACAACAAAATAATCCTTGACTCAAACTTTAATTTCTTAAAAATGTCGTACCATTGTTACCTGGTAATAACCATGAAATATCTGAGAATGTACATACTGAGAAACCAACAAGCTAGACAGCCCCTGTTCTATGGATGCGTAGAGAAGACACGAGACTCTTGAGCCAGAGACAAACAGCCTTATTACTCAGCACAGCAAGAAGCAGCAACATCAGTGTATTTGCATCACTTCCTTCTGTCCCAAGTCCTGCAGGGATGATGATGATGGGCCCAGGTAAATGCCTAAACACAGAGTGGCTTGTATTATTGGAGGGAAATCCTGAGCTTCGAGAACATGTAACTTTCACAATGGAGGGTAAGCCTGCTTGCTTGCCCTTTGCTCCAGAGGGAGATATTATGTTTGTGTTCCAGAGCTATTCCCTATACAAATATCCTGGAAAAGAGTCTGGAACAAAAGAGTACTTCTGCTTTCATGACATAAAGACATGCGAGAGATGCGAAGAGAACTTTCTCCCAATTATCACCTTGATATATTTAGTACCCACCAAATTTTGGTGGTATACAGAATCCTCAGAGATTTTACTGCTATCACGTTTTTTTGTTGTTGTTGTTGTTTTTTTTTTTTACTTAGTCATGGATACAAAGCTATGATTCTGCAGGACAGCTTAAAGAAGGCTATTTTGAAAAAAGCTCCAATGGATGACAAATCTCCTTTCCCACTGTAACAGTTAAAAATATTTTATTGTTTTCCCTTCTCTTTTGACTCCGTAAGACTTGGGGTCATGTATGTCATGACAAACAGGAAGAGCATCTCTGTGAGGGCTGAAGGAGTTACCCTAGAAGCTGCATCTTAGCTTCCTCTTACAATCACTCAACCAATGGCCGAGACACACCGCAGAGCAATTAATTCAGAAACCGTGGGTCTGGGATCTAGCTGCAAGGACATTGTAAAGCTCCCCAGGTGATTCCAAAGTGCAATCAAGGTCGAGACTGTGCTCTGGTTTCAACCCATAGACAAAACCTGACTACCCAAGGAATAAAACCTGAGGGTCATAGGAGGTAATGTTTATTTTAGAAGAGTGTTTTTTAAATTCCTCTTTTCTCCTTCATAAAGTACAGACATTAAATACTTGTCTCTAAATGTGTAACAAGAACTTGAAAACAAAAGAGTGATTATTTAATACACTTTCAGCTATTACAGGCCACCTCTTCAGTAGTTCAGCTAATAGCAGAGATAACGGTCTTTAAATGTTCAAAGTTTTCGTGGGGGGGGGGAGAGTTTTTAAAATTCACAATGAATATGGTTTGCCCTAGAAGTCATAGCTATTGCAAAGCACTTTAAATTATTTCGGACAGCTAGTCTATGAGGTCACTAGGATGGCGAAGCATTCCTCAGTCCGTAATTTGGAGGAAAAAAAAGGGGTGGGTGTACTTCAAGATATAGAATTCACTCTTCAGCTTTTAGCTTTAGGTGAAAAGTTACATTGTTCCCTTTAAAAAATAAAGTTCTCTATGCGCTCCCAGCGTATCTTACAGGATGCCGGCTAGCTCGCACTGGCAGAGATGCAGGCAGCTAAAACTGCTGCCCTCTTGCTAATATTATATGTTCAGCATTTTCTTGATAGGCATATTCTTGGAAGGAACCTTCAGACATATACTGAATTACTCTGCGAATAAAATATTTAGTCTCCTTAGAGCCCTCAACACAGCCCTGACTTATCGACTTCAACACTGCACTCTCCAGAGTTCATACCAGTAGACTTCCCACACAGCCTTAGCCTTTAATGCTAAGTAAAGCACTTAGTTACCCCTGGAAGACTATTAGACATTGCTATGAAATGTATAAAACGTCTGTTAGGAAACAGAAGAGAAAACGCTGAAAACCCACTGAAGAAGTATACCCAGACCATCAAATTCCACTTTAAGAGTACTGGCAAAGACAGAATACTCACGAAATAAAATGCACGAGTCCAGTGTGAGGACTGAGTATATTTAAGAACCGTACCAAAGCTACCAAATTTACATGACAACAACAATAAAAGTTAGCTTGAATTTTATTTACATGCCAACTTTCCCCTAAGAATTCGAAACATTTTAAAGCTCATCAAACTCTGAAAAAACAGAAATGGGGCATTGTTACTAACTTTGCGTTTTAGAGAAAAGAGGTTGATTGGAAATTAATTGCTGGTCCAAATGGACTACTACCTGGAGCCAGTCAGGCATTTTTTTTTTTTTTAATACATGATGTTAGATGATTTGGCAAAGGGAGCTAAAGTAAGTATATAGTAAAAATAAAAGGAATATATACGGTATACATATTTGTTAGAAAAAACTGGCAAGCTCATTACAGATACACAGGAAAATGTTGATTACTAGAGTTGTTATTTTGAAGAAGTTTTGGTTAAATAAATATCCTTCCTGGTTCAATATCCACAACCAATGTGAGGCACCCCATCAACAAAAAGAAGGAAAAAACCCGTATGATCATCTCAATAGATGTAGACAGATTTGAAGAAATGTGACATATATTCATGATAAAAACGCTCAACAAAGGGGATTTAGAGGGACTGTACCTCGACATAATAAAAGCCATATAGGACAACCCACAGTTCAAATCATAGTGACTGGTAAATAACTGATAGTTTTTCCCCTGCGATCAAGAACACGACAAACATATCCCCTCTTGCTACTTTTATCCAATATAGTAATGGAAATCCTACCTGCAGCAATCAGGCAAGAAATAGAAACAACGGCATCCAAATTGTTAAGGAAGAAGTTAAACTGTCCTTATGTGCAGATGACATGATACTATATAGAGAAAACTAAAACTCCACCAAAAAACTACTAGAATAAATGAACTTGGTAAAGTTATAGGATACAAAGTTAATATACAGAAATCTGGTGCATTTCTATACAATGGGAAAAACCTGAAAACTTTTCCCCTAAGGTCAGGAACACGACAGAGATATCCACTCTCACCACTCTTGTTCAACATAGTACTAGAAGTCCTAGCCTCAGCAATCAGACAACAAAAAGAAATAAAAGGCATCTGAATCAGCAAAGAAGGTGGCAAACTCTCACTCTTCGCAGATGACATACTTTATGGGGAAAACCCACAAGGCCCACTGAGAGCGATATTCACTATGGCTTTCATATATGGCTTTTATGATATTGAGGTATGTTCCCTCTCTCCCTAAACTGTGAAGAGTTTTAATCAAGAAAGGATGCTGTACTTTGTCAAATGCCTTCTCTGCATCTATTGAGAAGATCAAATGGTTCTTGTCCTTTCTCTTATTAATGTGGTGCATCACATTGATTAATTTGTGGATATTGAACCACCCTTGCAGCCCAGGAATAAATCCCACTTGGTTGTGGTGAATAATCGTTTTAATATACTGTTGGATCCCATTGGCTAATATCTTGGTGAGAATTTCACATCCATGTTCATCAGAGATATTGGTCGGTAATTCTCCTTTTTGGTGGGGTCTTTGCCTGGTTTTGGGATCAAGGTAATGCTGGCCTCATAAAAAGAGTTTGGAAGTTTTCCTTCCATTTCTATTTTTTTGAAACAGCTTCAGAAGAATAGGTATTAATTCTTCTTTAAATGTTTGGTAGAATTCCCCTAGGAAGCCATCTGGCCCTGGACTCTTGTTTGTTGGGAGATTTTTGATTACTGCTTTAATTTCCTTGCTAGTTATGGGTCTCTTCGTGTTTTCTTTCTGTTTCAGTTTTGGTAGTTTATAAGTCTTTAGGAATGCATCCATTTCTTCCAGATTGCCTAATTTGTTGGCATATAGTTGCTCATAATACGTTCTTATAATTGTTTGTACAACCGACAGAATGGGAAAAGACACTTGCAAATGTCTTATCAGGTAAAGGGCTAGTATCCAAAATCTCTAAAGAACTTAATCAAACTCAATACTCAAAGAACAAATAATCCAGGCAAGAAATAGGCAGAAGATGTGAACAGACATTTCTCCAAAGGAGACACCCAAATGGCCAACACACATGAAAAAATGCTCCACATCACTCAGCATCAGGGAAATACAAATCAAAACCACAATGAGATACCACCTCACACCAGTCAGAATGGCTAAAATTAATGACTCAGGAAACAAAAGATGTTGGTGAGGATGCAGAAGAAGGGAAACCATCTTACACCGCTGGTGGGAATGCAAGCTACTGCAGCCACTCTGGAAAACAGTATGAACATTCCCCAAAATGCTAAAAATAGAGCTACCCTATAACCCAGCAATTGCACTACTAGGCATTTACCCCGAAGATACAAACGTAGTGATCCAAAGGGGCACCTGCACCCCAATGTTGATAACAGCAATGTTCACAATAGCCAAACTATGGAAACAGCCAAAACATCCAAAGAAGATGTAGCATATATATATATCATATATATTTATCATATACATATATGTATATATGTAGCATATATATGTATATATGTAGCATATATATGTATATATGTAGCATATACATATATGTATATAATGGAATAGTACTCAACCATCAAAAAAAGGAAATCTTGGCCATTTGCAGTGACATGGATGGAACTAGAGGGTATTATGCTAAGCAAAATAAGCCAATCAGAGAAAAACAATTATCATATGATATCATTCATATGTGGAATTCAAGAAGTAAAACAGAGGATCACAGGGGAAGAGAGAGAAAAATAAAACAAGATGAAATAAGAGAAGGAGACAAACCATAAGAGGCTCTTCATCATAGGAAATGAACTGAGAGTTGCTGGAGGGGTGGGGGTGGGGGGATGGGGTAACTGGGTGATGGACATTGAGGAGGGCATGTGATGTAAAGGGCACTGGGTATTATTTACAACTGATGAATCACTGAACTCTACCTCTGAAACTTATATTTTATGTTAATAAAATTTAAATTTTTTAAAAAAGGAGTATGTTTTAGGCAGAGGAAACAACAAAGTCCAGGAGCACCTGCTATAGTCCAGGGAGGGCAAGAGGGCTGGTGAGATGGAGTGTACTAAATGATGAGAATTGTAGGAAATGAAGTGTAGGGAAACAAGACATGCAATTGACTTCAGCTTTGTATGCTGTCATAATGACTTTGGCTTTTTCTCTGAAATAGGGAGCCACTGGAGGACTTTGATCAAAAGAGTGACATTTAAGCTAAATCGTGGAAGGAGCCAAGATGCCCTTCAACAGATGACTGGATTAAGAAGATGTGGTCCACATATACAATGGAATATTACACAGCCATCAAAAAGAATGATTTCTCAACATTTGCTGCAACATGGACGGGAATGGAGGAGATAATGCTAAGTGAAATAAGTCAAGCAGAGAATGACAATTATCATATGGTTTCACTCATTTATGGAACATAAGAAGTAGGAAGATTGGTAGGAGAAGAAAGAGGGGGTAAACAGAAGGAGGAATGATCCACGAGAGACTA